>NW_025780175.1:0-51474 GCF_021130785.1 Homalodisca vitripennis | reverse complement strand
TAAATTTATAAAAAACTAAAAAGTTTTTAATACTTGACATATTTATAGAACCGTAATAATGAAGCGTTTTCTCTTATATTCAAAACAACATGTGAAGTGGCCCAACCATCAAACTAAATGTTTAGGTGAAATAATAGCTGCAAACAAGACTGATGACGCATCTTGAGACGCATTAAATGTATTAAATTTCAAGTCCTCTGGTTTTCTTTTCAAGCTGTCAATCCCCTTCGCTCTATTGTTCAACACATAACTGCATTTTATAGGCGATATATGATTTAAAATGCAATGAAGCTCGCCTATATTGGTGTTTATCTATAGGATCACACCTTAGATTTATCTATAGGATCAAGCCATTATCAATACCATCGTATTTTATACAAAAGAAGGGTAATCTAAAACCAATTATGCATGGATCACGCAACAAACCTGTTTACACATGAATCGAGGTTTAAGAATATATTAGTACAATTTGTTAATAATCAGAAGTACTTTCATAGTTACATAGTAGTATGGCTCGTATATTATCTCTCGCCTGGCTTTTTGAATTAAGGGTTTTCATGTATTTCCTTACTTTCCTACTTTATATTATTTTTAGACGTGACTATATATCGTTACATTTTGAGTTTGGTGTGAAATATAACGCCTCTTATTTACGCCAGTAACGGCGTTCGTGATTATATATTACAATACAATAATATATAACATTTTGTGTTTCGCAGACTTTGCACTTCTCCATAACTGTGGCCTCTTGACCGTCATGCTACTTCCAGGTTTTGCTCGTTAATGGCTATCAATATTTTACGGATTTCATGGAACTAAGATATTGGCGGATAAGATAACCCTGATTGGCCATAGTAATGTCATCTTTATTGAACTTTGTAGCCGCCCAACTACCTACCGAGAAGGAAATAGGACAGGGACAGTTTTAGAAAATATTCTTAGAAACAGTGGAACTACTAGGTCCACGCCCAGATACTATTTATCTTCGTTTGTATTCTAATACGGAAGCAAGGCGACAAAGTTATACTCTTCAGACCTCAAACATCCTCACTCCACGTGTTTCGTCCATACTCGTGGAAGGCCAAGTTCTACTATAAAACTAACGAATTCAAACTCAGTGAATGGAAGTACAACTGAGTTGTACTTGTACATTTCATCGCTCATCAGCTACCATTTATTATCCGGCCAAAGTGTTAAACTACTTCACCAATTGTATAAATTCCTGCTTAAACTGATTGTAGTACTTTCCAAACATTCTTCAGTAACTGTCTTGGTTCATGTTTTAAAGGGTTGATTCTTTCTAAAGATGCATGCCATGTACAGGACATAAATATATATATTAATTATAAGAAATTGTTTCATAATATCTGTTAATACTTCAATGAATAATAAATTGAAGCTTTGGCAGCTGAATTTGGGTTAAACCATAATAAAATTTCGGACGGTTGGTAGTTCTGGGCCTACGAGTTTGATACGGATCTTTGGATTTAACCAGTTCCCATTTAGTGGTTTATACCCACATACTTCGTATTCCTTATAACATTATTGGGCCCTATGGCCGTGAGTGTGTGTTGAGAAAATGAAAACCTAAAAAAATAAAAATGACCGGAATAAAAGAAAAGCACCAATTTATGGTAATGGATTTATCTGAACGGAACCTTATCAATAGCTAATGGGTTGGCCACTGATAAGTTCCGGTAGATCAGTGAGATAAGCGTCCGCCTCTTAATGAAGTCGTAATAATGGCACCAGATCGATTCCAACTGAGACTTAAGTTCTTTATAAATTGCAATTTCAACAAAACACAAGATTTTATTTATTTATTATATTTACATTTTTTTTATTAAATGTTAAATAATTTACGTTAATTTTAAGAATTTGATTAATTAATTCATTAATCAAAGTATTAATTAATTTATATATATATATATATATATATATATATATATATATAAATAAATATATATAAATATATATGTATATATATATATGTATATATATATATATATGTATATATATATATATGTATATATATATATGTATATATATATATGTATATATATATATGTATATATATATACATTAATTTTTATATAATCATTATTAATTAATGATTATATGAAAAAAACTAGAACATGGTCAAAATAATATTCTTTTGGAAATTACTAAAGCTGGCAAGCGTCATATCTTGTACAACTACAAGTACAAGGATATGTCTTCTCTATAAAGTGGTGAAGTGGTTTGGAGAAGTCCTGACAGAACCTGCGGCGCGGTAATCAAGACAGAATCATGTAAACAGAACTTAATAACGATTAACGCCAAACATGCAGGAAACCACACTGTTACAATTTGGAGCCTCTCCTCTCCACAGCGCAATATCTCTTCACCGTCCGTGACACTGCCACCCCGCGGCCGGTACGTCTATAAGCCACGCGCCCCGGCAGCTAGGCCCGCGCCCTATGCGGCTAACCCTACAATTACGTCTACACCGCTCAGCATGTGCCCTGTGCATATACATCCTTAGTCTTATCGTCAAGTTGATGACTAATAGAAATTTCAAATTTCAAAGAAGAGCTCTCAGGTCTAAAAAAATAGAAAGGAAGTGCATATTGGACCACTCAATTGAATTGGGTTACCAGATTGCTCCAGTATACCAACCAAGTCTTTGTCGCTAAGTCTATACGGGCCAAAGGGCTCGCCACCGGCTGTTCAATGTGAGCCATCGTCCGTCTCCTGCCTTGACCTACGATGCGCTGACTTGGTATCTAGAGCTATAGAGCTAATTTGGGTGCACTAAAGAGCTGAAATAAAATTCGGAGTTTGCTCTAAAGACGACAAGGACGGATGTACTGTCACTGTAGTACGAAAACTACTAGAAAATTACAAAACCGATACGGTTTACTCTCCAAAAAATTCAAATCCATCTACAAATTTACTCCAAGAAAACAAAAATAATTGAAAAACAATAATACAAATATATTTTTATTTAAACTAAGAAGACTTATTTTAGCAATAAAGTTCATGAAACAAGAGGACACGAAGCAACCACAAGTTGTTCAAGATTTTACAAACAACAACAACCTTGGACCTCAGATCAGTGGTAAATCGAGGGTGATTGACAGTCATTGCACGTGGTCAGGCCGCTCTTGTCCAACTACGAGTGGATGACTACAGTCACTGGAGTATGCAAACCGGGGGCCAAAACTCCTTGTTGTAATATCTGGGCTCCCGCCGCCTTCGAGGAGTTGCTGCGTCCCACTGGCCGGCATCATCGACATCGCAGCCGGAGAATCTCACAACCTCTTTTTCCTTGACCTCGAGCAACGCATCCTCACCCGCACGAGCTCGGGTATTGTGATTCTAGCAACAGTTAATCACTGACACGACCTATCTGCGCATCATCCAATGACAACAACTCATATAGTCAACAAACTATATTGAGGCGTTATGCTGCAGACATGAAAGACTTAAACTCCTTAATTTTAATAACATCAGCAGGTGTTGTCTCACTGACCAGGGAGTGCTCTTAAGGCTTGTGGGGAAGCGTCTCCTGGCCGAGCGAATAATTGAACATATGGTGAATGCGGATGACCCTTCGTGTGTTGTGAGTGAGCAAACAGCTTGGAGATCCCACACAACCACAATCCGGATGACCTGCTCCTGGCTCTGCGACACAGTTGTGTGACTCCAGCCACCGCTGCTCCCACCTGCAACAGCTCTCGCTCCCAGTGCACCTCTCTCCGGCATGATACCTCTGCAAATGTGGTAACAGCGGCTTCTATCCCTGCAATCTCTGAAGGACAGTCCATAATATAAAACATACAGTGATTCGTTTTTCTTTTCGTACAACGCTCTAATACAGCAGAAAACTTATAAACTATCAAAAATTAAAAAAAATTAAGAATGCTTCACCAAAATTCTCAATTCACTACCAACAAATTGGAAGAACTCCAACTCATGCACAAGAACCTGACCTCTTAGTTATCGAAGTTATCAGTGATCGGAATCAGGCAGGTCTCCCAGTGGCAATGTAGTTGCACTTTCTATTCAAAATTAGAAAAATTACTTCCATAACTGAATAATCAACGTCAGGAATATGTCGTGATGAGGGATATCAATATAGATGCGTTATACAACACTCCAACGTTTCACTATTCGATTAGTCCATTTACTAAGGTCATTCGACCTTGAGTTGCTAGTCAAAAACTCCGACGAGAGTACTATAATAGTAGCTATAAATAATCGGCTATCGATAACATAAACACCAATTACCAGGTTTCGCAGTGTCTATGGTAAACATGGCTATCTCTGATCACTGTGGCCATAAGGCCATCATTAATGGAGTAAGCATGGAAAGTTAGCACAAAATTACTAAAACAATACGAGTCACAAGGCTTGAAAAACTATTTCAATATTTCACTTTAAATTTGGGATTTTCTAGATTCATCTCAACCCATAGAACAGTAGTTCCAAACGTGTAACGATATCCTAAATTTCCACACATATGCGCTGACATACAAAAAAATCAATGTTTCCGGAAGAATAAAAAACGGAATAGATCAAAAACAGATATTATGGTTACTAGAGACAAATAAAAGCTTTTTTCGCAAATTTATAAAAATATATTGATCCAAAATGTCAAAAATTTTCAAGAAATAAAAAAAACTAACCGGAAAATGAAGCAAGCTGTGAAAGGATATAATGTCTCCAAATCAATTCTTGATTCCCAAAAAACATTTCAAAAGCATCTTGGAGCATCGTTAACAATAAATCAAAAGCTCAGAAACAAATCGAAATTAAAATTGGAGATAAGCTTGTGAAAGACAGAACTGAGGTTGCTAAAATAAGTTTAAGGGGTTATTTGCAACCGTTGCTAGTGGCCGCGGTCCTCGTCCAGCGGAGCCTAAAGTACGTGCCTCGCGAAGGCGATTAACATTGGTTCATGTTTTAAAGGGTTGATTCTTTCTAAAGATGCATGCCATGTACAGGACATAAATATATATATTAATTATAAGAAATTGTTTCATAATATCTGTTAATACTTCAATGAATAATAAATTGAAGCTTTGGCAGCTGAATTTGGGTTAAACCATAATAAAATTTCGGACGGTTGGTAGTTCTGGGCCTACGAGTTTGATACGGATCTTTGGATTTAACCAGTTCCCATTTAGTGGTTTATACCCACATACTTCGTATTCCTTATAACATTATTGGCCCTATGGCCGTGAGTGTGTGTTGAGAAAATGAAAACCTAAAAAAATAAAAATGACCGGAATAAAAGAAAAGCACAATTTATGGTAATGGATTTATCTGAACGGAACCTTATCAATAGCTAATGGGTTGGCCACTGATAAGTTCCGGTAGATCAGTGAGATAAGCGTCCGCCTCTTAATGAAGTCGTAATAATGGCACCAGATCGATTCCAACTGAGACTTAAGTTCTTTATAAATTGCAATTTCAACAAAACACAAGATTTTATTTATTTATTATATTTAAATTTTTTTTATTAAATGTTAAATAATTTACGTAATTTTAAGAATTTGATTAATTAATTCATTAATCAAAGTATTAATTAATTTATATTATATATATATATAAATAAATATATATATATGTATATATATATACATTAATTTTTATATAATCATTATTAATTAATGATTATATGAAAAAAACTAGAACATGGTCAAAATAATATTCTTTTGGAAATTACTAAAGCTGGCAAGCGTCATATCTTGTACAACTACAAGTACAAGGATATGTCTTCTCTATAAAGTGGTGAAGTGGTTTGGAGAAGTCCTGACAGAACCTGCGGCGCGGTAATCAAGACAGAATCATGTAAACAGAACTTAATAACGATTAACGCCAAACATGCAGGAAACCACACTGTTACAATTTGGAGCCTCTCCTCTCCACAGCGCAATATCTCTTCACCGTCCGTGACACTGCCACCCGCGGCCGGTACGTCTATAAGCCACGCGCCCCGGCAGCTAGGCCCGCGCCCTATGCGGCTAACCCTACAATTACGTCTACACCGCTCAGCATGTGCCCTGTGCATATACATCCTTAGTCTTATCGTCAGTTGAAATAGAAAAATTTCAAATTCAAAGAAGAGCTCTCAGGTCTAAAAAAAATAGAAAGGAAGTGCATATTGGACCACTCAATTGAATTGGTTACCAGATTGCTCCAGTATACCAACCAAGTCTTTGTCGCTAAGTCTATACGGGCCAAAGGGCTCGCCACCGGCTGTTCAATGTGAGCCATCGTCCGTCTCCTGCCTTGACCTACGATGCGCTGACTTGGTATCTAGAGCTATAGAGCTAATTTGGTGCACTAAGAGCTGAAATAAAATTCGGAGTTTGCTCTAAAGACGACAAGGACGGATGTACTGTCCACTGTAGTACGAAAACTACTAGAAAATTACAAAACCGATACGGTTTTACTCTCCAAAAAATTCAAATCCAATCTACAAATTTACTCCAAGAAAACAAAAATAATTGAAAAACAATAATACAAATATATTTTTATTTAAACTAAGAAGACTTATTTTAGCAATAAAGTTCATGAACAAGAGGACACGAAGCAACCACAAGTTGTTCAAGATTTACAAACAACAACAACCTTGGACCTCAGATCAGTGGTAATCGAGGGTGATTGACAGTCATGCACGTGGTCAGGCGCGCTCTTGTCCAACTACGAGGTGGATGACTACAGTCACTGGAGTATGCAAACCGGGGGCCAAACTCCTTGTTGTAATATCTGGGCTCCCGCCGCCTTCGAGGAGTTGCTGCGTCCCACTGGCCGGCATCATCGACATCGCAGCCGGAGAATCTCACAACCTCTTTTCACTTTGACCTCGAGCAACGCATCCTCACCCGCACGAGCTCGGGTATTGTGATTTCTAGCAACAGTTAATCACTGACACGACCTATCTGCGCATCATCCAATGACAACAACTCATATAGTCAACAACTATATTGAGGCGTTATGCTGCAGACATGAAAGACTTAAACTCCTTAATTTTAATAACATCAGCAGGTGTTGTCTCACTGACCAGGGAGTGCTCTTAAGGCTTGTGGGGAAGCGTCTCCTGGCCGAGCGAATAATTGAACATATGGTGAATGCGGATGACCCTTCGTGTGTTGTGAGTGAGCAACAGCTTGGAGATCCCACACAACCACAATCCGGATGACCTGCTCCTGGCTCTGCGACACAGTGTGTGACTCCAGCACCGCTGCTCCCACCTGCAACAGCTCTCGCTCCCAGTGCACCTCTCTCCGGCATGATACCTCTGCAAAATGTGGTAACAGCGGCTTCTATCCCTGCAATCTCTGAAGGACAGTCCATAATATAAACATACAGTGATTCGTTTTTCTTTTCGTACAACGCTCTAATACAGCAGAAAACTTATAAACTATCAAAATTTAAAAAATTAAGAATGCTTCACCAAAATTCTCAATTCACTACCAACAAATTGGAAGAACTCCAACTCATGCACAAGAACCTGACCTCTTAGTTATCGAAGTTATCAGTGATCGGAATCAGGCAGGTCTCCCAGTGGCAATGTAGTTGCACTTTCTATTCAAAATTAGAAAAATTACTTCCATAACTGAATAATCAACGTCAGGAATATGTCGTGATGAGGGATATCAATATAGATGCGTTATACAACACTCCAACGTTTCACTATTCGATTAGTCCATTTACTAAGGTCATTCGACCTTGAGTTGCTAGTCAAAACTCCGACGAGAGTACTATAATAGTAGCTATAAATAATCGGCTATCGATAACATAAACACCAATTACCAGGTTTCGCAGTGTCTATGGTAAACATGGCTATCTCTGATCACTGTGGCCATAAGGCCATCATTAATGGAGTAAGCATGGAAAGTTAGCACAAAATTACTAAAACAATACGAGTCACAAGGCTTGAAAAACTATTTCAATATTTCACTTTAAATTTGGGATTTTCTAGATTCATCTCAACCCATAGAACAGTAGTTCCAAACGTGTAACGATATCCTAAATTTCCACACATATGCGCTGACATACAAAAAAATCAATGTTTCCGGAAGAATAAAAACGGAATAGATCAAAACAGATATTATGGTTACTAGAGACAAATAAAAGCTTTTTTCGCAAATTTATAAAAATATATTGATCCAAAATGTCAAAAATTTTCAAGAAATAAAAAACTAACCGGAAAATGAAGCAAGCTGTGAAAGGATATAATGTCTCCAAATCAATTCTTGATTCCAAAAACATTTCAAAAGCATCTTGGAGCATCGTTAACAATAAATCAAAAGCTCAGAAACAAATCGAAATTAAAATTGGAGATAAGCTTGTGAAAGACAGAACTGAGGTTGCTAAAATAAGTTTAAGGGGTTATTTGCAACCGTTGCTAGTGGCCGCGGTCCTCGTCCAGCGGAGCCTAAAGTACGTGCCTCGCGAAGGCATTAACATTGGTTCATGTTTTAAAGGGTTGATTCTTTCTAAAGATGCATGCCATGTACAGGACATAAATATATATATTAATTATAAGAAATTGTTTCATAATATCTGTTAATACTTCAATGAATAATAAATTGAAGCTTTGGCAGCTGAATTTGGGTTTAAAACCATAATAAAATTTCGGACGGTTGGTAGTTCTGGGCCTACGAGTTTGATACGGATCTTTGGATTTAACCAGTTCCCATTTAGTGGTTTATACCCACATACTTCGTATTCCTTATAACATTATTGGCCCTATGGCCGTGAGTGTGTGTTGAGAAAATGAAAACCTAAAAAAATAAAAATGACCGGAATAAAAGAAAAGCACAATTTATGGTAATGGATTTATCTGAACGGAACCTTATCAATAGCTAATGGGTTGGCCACTGATAAGTTCCGGTAGATCAGTGAGATAAGCGTCCGCCTCTTAATGAAGTCGTAATAATGGCACCAGATCGATTCCAACTGAGACTTAAGTTCTTTATAAATTGCAATTTCAACAAAACACAAGATTTTATTTATTTATTATATTTAAATTTTTTTTATTAAATGTTAAATAATTTACGTAATTTTAAGAATTTGATTAATTAATTCATTAATCAAAGTATTAATTAATTTATATATATATATATATAAATAAATATATATATATGTATATATATATACATTAATTTTTATATAATCATTATTAATTAATGATTATATGAAAAAAAACTAGAACATGGTCAAAATAATATTCTTTTGGAAATTACTAAAGCTGGCAAGCGTCATATCTTGTACAACTACAAGTACAAGGATATGTCTTCTCTATAAAGTGGTGAAGTGGTTTGGAGAAGTCCTGACAGAACCTGCGGCGCGGTAATCAAGACAGAATCATGTAAAACAGAACTTAATAACGATTAACGCCAAACATGCAGGAAACCACACTGTTACAATTTGGAGCCTCTCCTCTCCACAGCGCAATATCTCTTCACCGTCCGTGACACTGCCACCCGCGGCCGGTACGTCTATAAGCCACGCGCCCCGGCAGCTAGGCCCGCGCCCTATGCGGCTAACCCTACAATTACGTCTACACCGCTCAGCATGTGCCCTGTGCATATACATCCTTAGTCTTATCGTCAGTTGAAATAGAAAATTTCAAATTCAAAGAAGAGCTCTCAGGTCTAAAAAAATAGAAAGGAAGTGCATATTGGACCACTCAATTGAATTGGTTACCAGATTGCTCCAGTATACCAACCAAGTCTTTGTCGCTAAGTCTATACGGGCCAAAGGGCTCGCCACCGGCTGTTCAATGTGAGCCATCGTCCGTCTCCTGCCTTGACCTACGATGCGCTGACTTGGTATCTAGAGCTATAGAGCTAATTTGGTGCACTAAGAGCTGAAATAAAATTCGGAGTTTGCTCTAAAGACGACAAGGACGGATGTACTGTCCACTGTAGTACGAAAACTACTAGAAAATTACAAAACCGATACGGTTTACTCTCCAAAAAATTCAAATCCATCTACAAATTTACTCCAAGAAAACAAAAATAATTGAAAAACAATAATACAAATATATTTTTATTTAAACTAAGAAGACTTATTTTAGCAATAAAGTTCATGAACAAGAGGACACGAAGCAACCACAAGTTGTTCAAGATTTACAAACAACAACAACCTTGGACCTCAGATCAGTGGTAATCGAGGGTGATTGACAGTCATGCACGTGGTCAGGCCGCTCTTGTCCAACTACGAGTGGATGACTACAGTCACTGGAGTATGCAAACCGGGGGCCAAACTCCTTGTTGTAATATCTGGGCTCCCGCCGCCTTCGAGGAGTTGCTGCGTCCCACTGGCCGGCATCATCGACATCGCAGCCGGAGAATCTCACAACCTCTTTTCCTTGACCTCGAGCAACGCATCCTCACCCGCACGAGCTCGGGTATTGTGATTCTAGCAACAGTTAATCACTGACACGACCTATCTGCGCATCATCCAATGACAACAACTCATATAGTCAACAACTATATTGAGGCGTTATGCTGCAGACATGAAAGACTTAAACTCCTTAATTTTAATAACATCAGCAGGTGTTGTCTCACTGACCAGGGAGTGCTCTTAAGGCTTGTGGGGAAGCGTCTCCTGGCCGAGCGAATAATTGAACATATGGTGAATGCGGATGACCCTTCGTGTGTTGTGAGTGAGCAACAGCTTGGAGATCCCACACAACCACAATCCGGATGACCTGCTCCTGGCTCTGCGACACAGTGTGTGACTCCAGCACCGCTGCTCCCACCTGCAACAGCTCTCGCTCCCAGTGCACCTCTCTCCGGCATGATACCTCTGCAAATGTGGTAACAGCGACTTCTATCCCTGCAATCTCTGAAGGACAGTCCATAATATAAACATACAGTGATTCGTTTTTCTTTTCGTACAACGCTCTAATACAGCAGAAAACTTATAAACTATCAAAATTTAAAAAATTAAGAATGCTTCACCAAAATTCTCAATTCACTACCAACAAATTGGAAGAAACTCCAACTCATGCACAAGAACCTGACCTCTTAGTTATCGAAGTTATCAGTGATCGGAATCAGGCAGGTCTCCCAGTGGCAATGTAGTTGCACTTTCTATTCAAAATTAGAAAAATTACTTCCATAACTGAATAATCAACGTCAGGAATATGTCGTGATGAGGGATATCAATATAGATGCGTTATACAACACTCCAACGTTTCACTATTCGATTAGTCCATTTACTAAGGTCATTCGACCTTGAGTTGCTAGTCAAAACTCCGACGAGAGTACTATAATAGTAGCTATAAATAATCGGCTATCGATAACATAAACACCAATTACCAGGTTTCGCAGTGTCTATGGTAAACATGGCTATCTCTGATCACTGTGGCCATAAGGCCATCATTAATGGAGTAAGCATGGAAAGTTAGCACAAAATTACTAAAACAATACGAGTCACAAGGCTTGAAAAACTATTTCAATATTTCACTTTAAATTTGGGATTTTCTAGATTCATCTCAACCCATAGAACAGTAGTTCCAAACGTGTAACGATATCCTAAATTTCCACACATATGCGCTGACATACAAAAAAATCAATGTTTCCGGAAGAATAAAAACGGAATAGATCAAAACAGATATTATGGTTACTAGAGACAAATAAAAGCTTTTTTTCGCAAATTTATAAAAATATATTGATCCAAAATGTCAAAAAATTTTCAAGAAATAAAAAACTAACCGGAAAATGAAGCAAGCTGTGAAAGGATATAATGTCTCCAAATCAATTCTTGATTCCAAAAACATTTCAAAAGCATCTTGGAGCATCGTTAACAATAAATCAAAAGCTCAGAAACAAATCGAAATTAAAATTGGAGATAAGCTTGTGAAAGACAGAACTGAGGTTGCTAAAATAAGTTTAAGGGGTTATTTGCAACCGTTGCTAGTGGCCGCGGTCCTCGTCCAGCGGAGCCTAAAGTACGTGCCTCGCGAAGGCATAGTCCAGCAGTGTCTATGTTAGCGCCTGTAGAGGAGGAGCTACACCGAATTATTCCACAGCTCATAGAAAAAAACGATTTAAATATTATGCCTACATACAAAGTAAAGTTGCTGCAAGCAATTATTAAGGCCATTAATTCGATTGGTTGACACTTCATTCCAAACAAAAACTTCCCCTTACTTCTGAGAGTGGAAAAAGTTATTCAAATTTTCAAGAAAGAAGACTCATTTTTTAAACAACATTTACAGGCCTGGCTCAATTTTGCCAGTATTGTGAAAACTCTTTGAAAAGCTTTTTCTCTTAACAATTCTTCACTTTATGGACATTTACAGTCCGCTCTCAAATGAACAATTTGGGTTCAGAAAGGGACGCAGTCGTTAGACTTGTTGATATGATTTTAGGGGGGATATAATGTCGGAAACATACCTGTTTCTAAACCTGTCCAAGGCATTCGACTGCGTTGACCACAACACACTGCTTTGACAAACTTTAGTCCCATGGCACATTAGAGGCATGCCGCATCAATGGCTTCTTAGCTCATTTCTGAGCCAAAAATCTCAAGTTGTCCAAATGTCAAATCAACTTTCCAAACCAATTAAGTTACACTGTCCCTCAGGGTCCATTCTCTGTCATGTGCTTTTCCTGCTTTATGTCAATGATATAGGCTCATCCCTTCTTCACGGAAGACTAGTGCAGTATGCTGATAACACGACTCTGTGTTTCAGTGAAAAATCAAGCAAACTTTTGTCTGCATATTTGAACTTAGCAATGTACTACTAGAATCAGGTACAGATAACTAAGTATTATGCCTTAATTTACCCCCAACTTTCCTACGGAGTGATTCTTTGGGGAACTTGCGCTAAATTTTAATTTCAGAGAGCATGTAGACTCTAAAAAAGGTGATTCGAATCGACGCAAAAATACATTTTAGAGAGAATTATCAAACTGGTAGCCATAGAACGGTGGTTTATGAACACTTGTTAATTTCAAAGGGAATCTTTGGAGTCAACTTCTGACTTTCAATGTATGGTCGTATGTTTTAGGGCATTTTATAAGGAAGATTAGTACCTACCCAATCGCTGAAATCCAAAACTGTAAAATTATGGTTTTTCTTTAGACATTTAACTCACTATAAATGTAACCTGAGAAGCTCCATGGCATTGCTGGACGATCTTCCCTAGGCGCTTCACTCATTTAGACTTGCCGTCCATGCACACTCCGACGACCACGTACATCTTCTATATTGTTCATCTACTTGTAATCGACTTTATTTCATTAACTACACTTCAGCCCTGTACCTTACTCCCCCCCACACTAAGGTGTATGGACTAATCCTTCTGCTCACCAGTAGTCATTAGGACATTTGTTTCAGACTCTGGTCAGAGGGGAGTCACCCACTCTTCCACAGTTCAGTTCAGTTCACTCACTATAAATTTTAATAAATTGAAAATAATAAACAATGTTTACTCTAAACATCTGATTAACTTTAACAGGCTCATTCAGTAAATATTACACAACTTTAGAGACCAATATGGCATTTTTCGTTACTTTAAAGACCAGTGGGGCGTAGCTTGGAGGGATTTTTGAAAAAAAAAATAGCCCTATTTTTATCCCACGATACATAAGAATGTCCATGTGAAATTTCAGTACAGTCAGTTAAGTAGTTTACGCGTGAAAAACAAACAAAGGCACTTTCGTATTTGTAATTGTATTAGGATTAGTTTGTAGTTTCACAATTCGCTTTGATTTTACATTGTTCATAAGAGGAACTCCTATCAATCATTTTTGTCTACAAACAAATAATATTAGCGTCATTTTCAATATTATCCCACTAAATTTGCAGGTTTATTTCGTATACGAATGAAACTAGCACTTGTCTCGTAGAAAATCTCTTGTATCAATTAATAAGATTGGAATGGAACATTGTCAAGCCAAATTGCTCTCAGTGTAGAAAATTAGCTTTGTCAAGGACATGTAACTGTTGGCCAAGTGTATCCAAATCACGATTGATGATTTATACATTGAGTAGATCGCAAACCAAAACAACAATATTAAGTAACGTAATTTACGTAAAAATATACCTTTGTTAGTCCACACATTGACAGCTTGAATCGGTAATTTTTTGAAAACTTAAAAAATAATAATAATTATAAATATATTGTAAATATGTGCTACTAATAGACAGTTATTTGGAATTATTTCGATTTTATTTATTTATTTATTTAACTTCCAACGGTCAAAAGACCAATTTACAACGGGTTACAGTTTTATATAGTCTCTCAAGATGACTAGTACTTATAAACACAGAGGGCCAAGCCAAACATGCAATTGGACTTTAAACTAATTGGTGCTTAAGCCCTAGCTCAAGCACCAAGCCAAACATGCAGGGAACAATACAGCCAACACTATGCAACAATAACAATAATAAAGCTATATGATTTTACAATAAATATAACTATACTAGTAAAGGTAAATAAAATCTACATTATTGTAATAAATATTAACAGTATTAGAGTAACAAAATAGAATCTATAGAATACATAACAAATTTTAACAACGATAACAAATAAATAACAATAATTTATAATAAATATTGAGGATCATGATAAGTAAATAGAATTAGGAAAAAAAAAACTAATGAACATGCACCATATGTTATACTAATAACTACAGTTTTGATTGCCGAATACAGATTCAATGCAGTGCCCTCCAGTCCAACAACTTCTTTTTGAAGGCCTCCTCACCTGTACAAAACAGATCAATGTCGTCCGGCATGCTGTTGGCCAGCAGCTGGAGGCGAGGAAAGGTGCTGTGGAACAAGTACTGGGTCGAATACTGACGTCTAGCGAAAGGATGGGTGTGGCGCAGGTGTCGAGAAGTGCGGAAGTCCAGCTTGACAAGTAGATCAGGGGCATCAATGTTCGAGTTAATCAGCTTCCTCAGGAACAGTAGGTCATTGATTATTCGTCTTGTGTGAAGTGGCATCAAGTTTAACTGAAGTCGCAGATCATGAACTGGAGCAGTGCGGTAGTCGAAGCCTAGCAGCACACCAACAAAACGGACGAAACGGGTTTGAACGTTCTCAAGTCCATCAATCTGGCCAATCAAGTAAGGGCTCCAAAACAGGTGAAGAATATTCCAGTAAGGGTCTCACCAGATGGATGTAAAGGATCCGTAGAGCATGAATAGAGAACATGTTGCGGCTGTTCCGTATGACGAAGTATAGGGCAGAATTAGCTCTCTTACAAATATAGTTGATATGTTCTTGAGGGTTTAAATTAGGAGAAAGCATGACTCCAAGGTCCCTTATCATCAGAGAAACGCGAGAGGGGTTGATCTTCAAGTGTGTAAGGGAACATGATAGGTGTGCTAGACCTGGAGAAAGATATCACAGAGCATTTGGAAATATTTAATGACATGTCATTATCATAACACCACTTCATCAACAGATCAATACTGTTCTGTAAAGCCTGGCAATCGTTGAAGGTTTTTATTGTTCTGAAGAATTTAGCATCATCGGCGAAGAGTAAAACTTTTGATCCTTGGGTGTACTGGACTAAGTCATTGATAAATATTGAGAAGAGAACAGGGCCCAACAGCGATCCCTGAGGCACACCTGATATAGCAGAGAAAGGCTTCGACAAACAGCCAGCAACCCGAACCCGAAGAGAACGATCCCGAAGGTAGCTCTTCAACCACATCAAGAGGCTTCCACTGAGTCCAATAGCTTCAAGCTTGGCCACCAGGTGTTCATGGCTTACACGATCGAAAGCTTTAGAGAAGTCTGTGTATATGGAGTCCACCTGATGAGATTCTGAGAAGGCAGTGAGAATGTGATCTTGGAAGGTTAGTAGATTAGTAGTAGTCGAGCGTCCTTTCATAAAGCCATGTTGTTCAGCACAGATAACACCCTTCAGATGGAATGACAACCTCTTCAGAACCAGGGATTCAAAGATCTTGGCAATTGATGACTGAATAACTACCGGGCGATAATTCTTGACGTCAGCGGGAGAACCAGACTTGAAGATAGGTACTATATAACCCAATTTGAGATTGGAGGGAAAGATTCCGGCAGCCATGAGCATGTTGAAGTATAAGGTAAGGTGAGGAGATAAAACGCTACTGCAGAATTTCATAATCAATGGAGAGATGTCGTCAGGGCCAGCTCCCTTGTTCACATCAAGCGAATTCAGTACACCCTCCACCTCAGCACAGGTTACACAGCAGGAAGAGAGAGTGGTACATGCCTTGAGGTCATATATAGGTGGAGATGAAGATGGAGCCTTGTACACAGAGGAAAAAAACTTGGCGAACATGTTAGAGATGTCTTGAGGATTTTCAGCAAATTCATGATCGAGCTGCAATCGAGAAGGAAGTGATGGAGTCCTCTTGGAAGAATTGACAAAACTCCAGAAGACTCGAACGTTACTCTTCAGAGATGAGTCAATGGACTGAATATATGTTGAGTAGCATTCCCTCGTTAGTCTACTACATGCTGCACGAACACCACAGAATTGATAATAAAGACGGTTATCAAGAGTTTGTTTGTAGCGCCTATGAAGTATCTTCTTCCTGATGATCACAGCTTTTAGTTCAGGGGAGAACCAAACAGGAAAGGCTCGTTTACCAACGTATTTAGATGGACATGCGCTCCTGATATTGCAGCTAAGTTGGAAACAAAATTCTGAAAATAAGTCTTCGACAGGAACACTGTTATCGAACACAGGATAGTTCAGACGCTGAACCCAGTCAAACACATGGGCTAGATCACATTTCCTTAGATTGGGAACAAATGCACTATAGTAGAGGTTTTCTGAAGTATTAATATCCAGGTCCATTTCCAGCGCAGGATGGTGACATTCCACAGGAAGAAGAGGGTCTGAGGCATTCAGGACTCGCAAGTTCACAGAAGAAAAGACCAAATCCAGAAGGACACCTCGATCATTGTAGATATTATTGTACTGCTTAAGATCAAGGAAATTCATAACATCATAAATACGTTGGGCTGATGTGTTGAGGTGGGTAAAGAGACTGGACCAGTCCACGTTCGGCAAGTTAAAATCTCCAATAATCAATAATGGGTGTATGTCTTGAACGGTAATTGACAGTTCCTCCAGAATAGATGCAAATTCCATGTATTGGGTAGAGTTCTGATTAGGAGGCAGATATACACCACCAAGGACAAGAATAGAATTCTTTAGCTTCATGGCTGCAAAGACACATTCAATGTTAAGAGAAGACTGAGAGAGTTCCCAGGAATCAAACCGGTCCCGTATTGCCACAATCACCCCACCACAGTAGACCTCCCGCGGATCGAGCGCTAACATGGGCTCTTATGGGAGGGAGAAATTCCCTCATTTGCTGGAGAAATCCCTTCATGTGCGGGAGAAATTCCCTGCTCACACTCTTATCCTATGAAAATGTTCCAAATTCTGTCGAAATTATCGTGTTTTTCGGTAAAATCGGTGATTTGGGGTGTGAAAATCGTTGTTTTTCGGTAAAATCGGTGATTTGTTGGGTCCGGTGAGGGAGAAACGAGGGACGGAGGGAATTCCAATATGGCGGCGAGGGCGGGAAAAATTGGCGGGAACAGGGTAACCTAACCTCACTTTCTTGGTTTCCCGCGTATTCAATATGGCTGCGCCCATGATGAATTGGCGGGAACAGGGGAACATAACCTCAATTGTGAAATTGGCGGGAACAGTAGAACATAACCTCAATTGTGAAATTGGCGGGAACAGGGGAACATAACCTCAAATGTAAAAAGGGCGGGAAAGTAAACTAAACAAGAGAAATAAAGACGAATCGTACCTTATTGTGTGATGCGGTGAGTCGATGTGGGCCTGGATGTGGTTTCGGAACATCCGTACTACGTATAGTACCCAGGTTAAACATTATCCAGTATAAGAATCGGTCCAGAGAACTGGTAGACATCCTACGACTGGATAATGTCCCGTCCCTTTGGAATTTGGAATATAAATTTTGAATGTGAAGCCAATTGAATAATTAAGATAGAGGTAGAGAGAGATCTACCTGGGGAGATATATTGTGAATCTTCCCACAATCAGCTCACGGCACGTGGGGCATCTATCCCCCACTCTGTTGGAGCATGGACGGCAGAGTGTATGCCCACACAGTCGAAGAGCGATTGTTGGTAGATTCGCAAAGCAAACGGGGCAGGACACTTCGCGGGGTTGAGTGGCAGGGGTTGATCCGTTGGACGGCACAGCGGTGTTTCTACGTCGGGAGTCCTCCTCCATGCGGGTAGCTGTCTCGTATAGGAAATCCGCGAGGATGCTGCGGATTTCCTCCCAAGCGGCTGGAGCGGCGGCACGGAACTCCTCCTCGGGTCTCCGCACCATCCACCGTTCGCGGGTTTCCTCCCAAGCGGCTGGAGCGGCGGCACGGAACTCCTCCTCCTCGGGTCTCCGCACCATCCACCGTTCGGTGTCGTAGACGGCCCCCTCACTGATGCCCTGCACCTGAGCGACTATACTCAGGGACCTTGACACCGCCCTCATTGCCTCCCATTGGGGATCTATGTCCTGTAACATAGGTAACGAATTAAACAGATGAAACACTACGTAGTGGCATGGATAATGTAGGGAATGAAACGTACTGCAGATGGTGAGAGGAGGGGTGGCGAGCCGGCAGCCACTTCCATGGATATGAGGGACTCCTGTGAGGTGGGGTCGGGGGAGAAACCAGAGTGGAAGGAGCCACTACTGATGGGCGAGACTGTTGGTGGAGTAGACTGATTCAACCTCCGATAGAACTGAGAGAGATCCTCAGAGGACTGTCTCCGGGTCGAGGGGTTGCGTCGGAAGTCCCAAGAAGTACTCAACTGTCAACAAGAAATATTCATTTTTTGATTCTGTAAACAGAGCGAAACCTGCAATATAATATGAATGCCCTATATACTAACCGAAATCGCCTCATCTGAGCTGGAATTAGATTCCTCCATCACCACCCTTTGAGTCGCCTCGTCGGGAAAAGTCGACGCCTCGGCTATAGCCCTATCGGCAGCAGCGATTAGACTCTCCTCAGAGATGTCAGAGGGGAGAGTGATGTTTGGGTTAGCATCACCGGTCCACCCGAGAGTCGATGGTTGAGACTCATCCTAAAGCACAAGTGAATTAATACATGGCGGGTCCCGCCACCGGTTGCGGGACTTAGCAGACACGAATACTGCACGAATGGAAAATAGGATAACGGTAATCACCTCTTCAATACCGGCGCTTATGACATGTAGTCGGCCGCGTCGAGTGGTCACCCATTGCCCAGACCTGAACATCCTCTGGATCTGAGCCTCGTACTCGTTCTGAAATAGAGTTCGATTATAGGGACTGCAGTAATGCGTAATTAGTACAATACAACGGTAACAATAGTGTACTGACCCTGGTCACCTCACGCTGAAGGACAGGAAGTGTAGCCCGATCATCACCATTATTCTGAAAAAGAGAAAAATAAAGTTAGAAAAGCTGCCACACACCTAAGGAGTAAAAATTAGAGTATTGAAATGTGAGCTAAACCATATTCAGATGGACTATAGACCCGCTATCCGTAGTAAAGTATCGATCCCAGGAGTTTAAAATAAAACATTTTTGGGTAAAAACTAATTTATTATACTATTTCTAAACAACTATTCACATTGGCACTCTTCACTCCCGCCACACAGATAGCAATATGTGGTGGTGACGTCATCAGAGGAAGTCTGTAACATAAATAGACCTGAGTTAGCCAGTTCTGAACAAGAAAATTCCGCGCTTCCCCACTGGCTGGAATAAGCGCGTCCTTGATTGGATGTAAATAGTATCTAAGCGCTCTGATTGGTGGAACCTGAGAGGCCGGCACTCCTTCCTCTCTCTCCCGTCAGATCCGTGCGGGAGGTCAGGGAGATAGGACGTGTGTCGCTCTGAGTTTTACACAATTATTTAAACAATTACGATCTTTTGATATTACTGGAGTAAAATAATTCAATCTAATACGTTAAAATATTTTTACTAATATTCATTTTAATTACCGTTAATACTATTCTTGTAATTATTTTTCTTAATCTAAATAGAAATTATCGTTACTAGTAGCAGTTAAGCTTTTTAATCATTTAGTTGCTTTTCTAACGTAATATCGTTTCTATAATACCATATTGTAAACATGTCTTACGAAAATATTGAAGTAGATTCTGAACCTGTATATATGGATATGGAGTTGGATCCTGTAAAAATTCTAGGAAGAAACGAGACCTACGTGAGAAAATTCAGGGTATATGGTACTAAGACCACCTTTAAATTCAACCCCGTCCCTGAAAACATTAATGAAATCGATTGGCTAAGGACGGGATTTTCTAAAATTGTAAATGAAATGAAAGCAAATTGCACTGATTCGGACTACCTCGGATTTACACTTCATAGTCTAAATTTAAAAAGTAAAGATCCGGGCTACGTGGCATTTCGACCAGCTGATCAGGTCAAAGACGATGTCCTTTTCGAAATTTTCGGGGGGATAATTCAAAGTAACGCGGACTCTGTAAAATCTACCGATACGTTCAAAGTCGAATGTACGCGTGTCAATCTCCCTGTTGGTAGTGGTGGCCTCAGAAGACCTGGCTTGTACAATAATTTTCACGAAGAATGTAAAGCACGAACAGGTATTGTATCGATAGAAAATGTGGACAATCTGTGTCTGCCCCGAGCTATAGTGGTAGCAAAAGCCTACGCCAAAAAAGATCCTCAACTTAAGGCTATACGTGAAGACAAGGGTAAGCGACAAACTCTTAGAGCCCAAAAACTGATGACTAAAGTCGGGGTCCAAATTTCAGAACAGGGAGCGGGGGTCCCCGAACTTTCAAAATTTCAAGACCACCTCAAAAAGTACAACATTACAGTTTACAACTATAACAGTAAGGGTAGGGACGTGTATTTTTCAGGTAGTAACGATGATGCTTTGTACAAAATTAACCTACTGTATCATAACGGTCATTATAATGTGATCACATCCCTCACTGCAGCTTTTGCGTGCCATTTTTTCTGCGAAGCATGCCATGTCCCTTACGACCACAAAGCTGAACACAGATGCTCAAATATCTGTCCTGCGTGTCAGACAGTCTCTCCGCCCTGTAAAGAGGAGCATGGAGGAATAGTTTGCCCGAATTGTAACATAACTCTAAAAAATCAAATATGTTTCGCGGCTCACCAGGGTGAACGGTGTAAATCTGTTAATAAATGCAAACAATGTCAAAGACTCGTATTTCTGAAACAGCGTAAATCGAAACACGTGTGCGGGGAAGTGTTTTGTAAAATCTGTAATGATTTCAAGGCCCCAAACCACCAGTGCTACATGCGAGTCGACACAGGCAAGCCCAAAACCGAAGACTTTCTGTTCATCTTTTTCGATCTGGAAACAAGACAGGACGAGTACATTGACGATAAAAGGGTTCATAAAGTAAATCTATGTGTCTCGCAACAATTCTGTTTCAAATGTATCGGTGGTGGAAATTGTGAACATTGTAATACCCGTACTCGAGTCTTTAGACAAGATCCTGTAGTTAAATTCATGGATTATGTGATGGATGTTAGAAAAAATTTCAAAAACGTTTGTGTAATGGCTCATAACGGCCAGGGCTTTGATTTTCAGTTCATCTTAAAGTACGTACTGGAACAGACAAAATTCACTCCAGAGCTAATTATGCGTGGCACCAAAGTAATTCTCATGGAATTGGACAACGTGAGATTTATCGACTCACTGAACTATTTCCCCATGGCCCTCTCAGCACTCAACAAAGCCTTTGATCTACCCCCAGAGAAGAAGAAGGGTTACTTCCCTCACTTGTTTAACACTCTGGCAAACCAAAACTATGTAGGCCCCATCCCACCCAAGGAATACTACTGCCCTGAATCGATGTTCGAAAAAAGTTATACAGATTTTGAAAATTGGCATAATGACCAGGTCAACAAAAACGTAGTGTTTGATTTCCAAAAAGAACTTATTGAGTATTGTATTTCAGATGTAGACATATTGGCGCAGGCGTGTATAAAATTCAGAGCAATGTTTCTCGAAGAATGTAACGTAGACCCGTTCATGGAAGCCGTCACCATAGCCAGCGCCTGTAACTTGGTGTTTAGACGTAAGTTCTTAAAACCCAATACTATTGGCCTGGTCCCTAACAATGGATACAGACTTGTTGACATGCAATCCCCCATCGCTTTGCAGTGGCTGACTTGGGAGGAGGATCAGCGTGGCATCCGAATCCAGCATGCAGGGCGGGAAAGAGAAGTCAAAATTGCCGGTATGAAAGTAGACGGTTTTGACGGTGAACGCGTGTATGAATTTCAGGGTTGTTATTTCCACGGGTGCCCTAAATGTTACAAGTACGAGAGGGAAGTGCCCTTACCCGACGATCCCTCAGACTCTTTGCATCTGAGGTACGAAAGGACCAAATCCAAAATAGCTAAACTCCAAAATTCCGGATACGAAGTTATCGAGATGTGGGAGTGTGAATTTAAGAAAATGAAAAAAGATCCTAGATTGGCATACCTAAATTCATTACCAATTCTAAACACGCTCCCACTTAATCCAAGAGACGCCTTCTTTGGTGGTAGAACAGGCAACGCAAGAACATACCACAAGTGTGCAGAGGGGGAGTCTATACAGTATGTGGACGTATGCTCTCTCTATCCTTTTGTTAATAAATTTAAAATGTATGTAAAATCTCATCCTAAAATCTATGTGGGTGACAGAGAATGTAGGGGGCGAGGCATGCAGGCTGAAGGTCTTCTTAAATGTAAAGTCCTGCCCCCGCTAAAGTTGTACCACCCGGTTCTCCCTACACGCATGAACGATAAATTAATGTTTGTTTTATGTAGGACGTGTGGGGAGGACATGTACTCGGGTGACTGTGCCCACACCACGGAAGAGAGAGCATTGACAGGGACATGGACGATGCAGGAAATTAGAAAAGCTGTAGAAAAAGGCTATACCATTTTAGAAATGTACGAATTATGGGAATACGAGGTAGTGACCTATGAGGATGGCGGACTCTTCACAGACTTTGTAAATAAATTTCTAAAAATTAAACAGGAGGCATCGGGCTACCCTTCCTGGTGTCTCACTGATCAGGACAAAGAAACGTACATTAAAAAATATTTTGAACATGAAGGTATCAGACTTGACCAAACAAAAATTGAAAAGAACGCGGGTCTTCGCTCCCTCGCGAAATTAATGCTAAATTCGTTTTGGGGAAAATTCGGACAGAGAGAGAACCAGACAAAGACATCGATAATACGATCACCCGACACATTTTCAAACTACTAACCAGTCCCGGGACACAAGTAAATACGGTTCAAGAAATTAACGAAGAGGTTCTCCTCGTAAATTGGCAAAACATAGAAGAGGTTAGCGAGTCCCTCAGAACCGTCAACGTCGTCTTGGCCGCTTTTACCACATCTCACGCGAGGTTAAAACTGTATGAACACTTGGAACAGCTACAATCTCAAGTCCTTTACTATGACACAGACAGTGTACTGTACATACATAAAAACGGCATGTATAAAGTTCCTACCGGTGACTACCTCGGGGAGATGACCGATGAGTTGGTCGACTACGGTCCCGGGTCATACATTGTAGAATTCGTTTCTGGTGGTCCTAAAACCTATGCCTACTTAGTGTGGTCCACAAATAAAAATTCGTTAGTTGAAGTCTGTAAAATAAAAGGTCTCACTCTAAATTTAAAAACTAGTAAACGTCTAAATTTTGAAAAATTAAAAGAAATGGTGCTTAGTGAAACGGATCCAACTCTAGAAATAACAGAAAACCGTATTAGACGGACAAAAGACAAAAACATAGTTACCGTAGAAGAGACTAAACTATTTAAAATTACTGGTCCTAAGCGTAAGCGGGAAGGAGAGTATGAGACACTACCGTATGGCTATAGTAAAGTTTCTAAATATTAGTATATTATAGTATACTTACAGTAGGTGTAAATACAGCCTCCTTCACTCTTCTAAACACAGACACCACAAACAATAACCTTCGTAGGTCAATGCTTTTCCCCCTCATCCTCTTTAACTTCTCCCGCGATTGCTCGAGTAGATGCTGCTTCTCCTCCATCACTGACCGAGACTGAACGCTCTCCTCGCAACCGCGTACCCCCACTACCACACAGCGTCCACTGACTTTCCTGTCGCTGTGCTTGCTACCGGCCCTCGCAGACCCAAAAGCCTGAGTGTGTGTGTGTATGGGCTCTGAGGTCCCGGACAGAGTGGTTGCGATCCTTCAGGTGGCCTAAACTCCATAATTCCTTGGGATCATGTATGAATGTGTGTGGCAACGAGGCGGGCTAAACCCATAGATGTACTCTTGCCGTGAATGTGCCGAGAGGTTCGTGGCCTTGGGGTTTGAATGTGATCCTTCAGGTGGACTAAACCCCATAATTCCTTGGGATCGAGTGTGAATGTGTGGGAGATAGCGATGGACCGGTTCAGCCATGGCAGATTACAAATGTATATAGTGTTGATATTACTGTAAAATTGTAAATATTGCTGTAAACACCTATATTTGTGCAAAGTGTGAGGTCTCAGTGGGGGAGTCGGTGGTGGTGGGAGAGTAACCGTGGAGGCAGTGGTGGTGGTGGGAGAGCACTTCATTCTCAATCATGGCGTGGAACCCAAAGAGCCTCTATGACCTTTGTCTGCGGCAAATTGCCCAACATCCTATTCGCTTCTTACGATATATCCAGATCCCCGAATCCATCCGTCGGGAAATTAAATCTAAACATCGCGAATGCTGCTTTGAATTGGTAGTCAGATACAAAGAAGTTTACGACGGACGCGGACTACGCAGACTTTGTCATACGTGTGCTCGAGACCGTTCAGCTGTTTGGCAAAAAGAATCGTCGACCGCGTATTACTTCACGGAAGATACATTTTACACAATGCGTAGTTTATGGGAGTGCACATCGTGTAACAATCGGCTCTTTTACTATAGGACCGGGGCGTTGCATGTGCGATTATTCCATTGTCTAAGCAACAAGGGATGGAACAGTATTTGGTCACCGGGCGACAACCAGTTACTTCTGGACTGGCCCTCAAAATCAAATACTGTTTAACCTGGGCATCGAGCATGCTAGTGTTCGATGTGGGTGTTCCAAACCACACCACTTAGACTAATATAAATACCGGTATACAGATTTTTTTCTTCATTTACAAAATGGACGCTATAGCGAAAGAACTGCACAAACCGGCTAGGAAAAACTATCCCAGACGCAGGGTTACGCTGAAGGGACTCAATGATCTATACCAGGCTGACCTAGTAGAGATGATCCCGTATTCAAGGGTGAACAAAGGTTACAAGTATATATTGACAATGATAAACTGCTTTAGTAAACTTGCGTTTGCCATTCCTTTAAAAAACAAGACCGGTGCAGAAGTCGCGCATGCACTAGAACCTATACTGTCTAAACACAAGATGAAAAACCTTCAGACTGATCAGGGTAAGGAGTGGTACAACACTCACGTCAAAAAGCTAATGGACAAATATAAAATAAACCTTTACTCGACCTACTCACATCTGAAAAGCTCTATTGTAGAGCGTCTAAACAGAACATTAAAAGAGAAAATGTATAGAAAATTCACGACACGTGGAAGTTACGAATGGTTCAGTATTCTATCTGATATAGTCAAGGAGTACAATAATAATGTCCACAGAACAATCGGTATGAAACCAAAAGACGTTAAACAGAAACACGTAAAACAAATCCTTGTCCGTTTAAACAAAACCACAAAAAGAAAACAAAAAATTAAAATCACTAAATTCAAGCTAAACGATAAGGTAAGGATTAGCAAATACAAAGGAGTTTTTAAAAAAGGTTATCTGCCTAACTGGACAAATGAAGTATTTACAGTATATGCAATAAAACCTACAAAACCCGTAACGTACATTCTACAAGACTCTAAAGGTGAAGTATTGAAAGGTGGGTTTTATGAACAAGAACTCCTCAGGTCCAAAACTGGTAATGTATATCTAGTTGAGAAAGTGTTGAGGCGGAAAGTACTTGTTAGATGGCAAGGGTTCGATAAAAACAGTGACACATGGGTGAGCAAGCATGACATCACCACACACTGAGTGTGACTGCAACTGCAGTCGTGGGACCGGATGCAGCTGCACCAGCCGCTGCGTGGGAGCGGATGCAGCTGTGCGCTCCAACGTCCAGGAGGGCTACCAGTTCAGCTCTGTTACTTTATATACTATGTCATAATAATGTGCAACTTAGTTTATCTTCGACAATGAGACTGATTAGTCAATCTGTGAAATTACCAGTGAGAAACTTTGACGAGTTTGTAGGTGGTGGTATGAATCGTACAAATAAAAACGGTCCTCTGCTACCTGACACGATTCGCGGATTAATTGTTGGACCGTCCAATTGCGGTAAAACGAACGTACTGTTTAACCTATTGGTAGATCCTAACGGTTTGAGATTTGAAAATGTTTACGTGTTTTCAAAATCACTCTACCAACCAAAGTACCAGCTACTATCCAAGATTATGCCGAAAGAGATCGGATACCACGCGTATGATGACAATGCATCTGTCATACACCCGAGTGAGGCTAAACAGAATTCAGTAATGATATTCGACGACATAGCCTGTGAAAAACATAACAATATACGAAACTACTTCACCATGGGTAGACACAAGAATATTGACACATTCTACCTAGGTCAGACCTACAGCCATATACCCAAACAGCTCGTTAGAGACAATGCCAACTTTATCGTACTATTCAAACAAGACGAAACAAACCTTCACCATGCATACAGTGACCACGTCAATACCGATATAGACTTTGAAAAGTTTAAACAAATGTGTGCTCTGGCGTGGAAAGACAGACACGGCTTCCTGGTCATATGCAAGGACTGTGACATTGATAAAGGCAGGTATCGTATCGGAATCGATAGTTTCATTCAAGATCTATGATGGTAAGGATATACCACTACAATGACCTCAGAGGTTTCTCAATCCAGAGATCCAACAAAGTCCATTCAAACCTGTGCACCTGGTACTATGCCGATAAGAAAAAGTTTTGCGGTAATTACTGTAGCAGACGCGGACCACATGGTTTTCTCTTCAATAGGAGGTGCTGGAGACATAAGCGTGTAGGGATGTACAGTGCTAGTCTACCACCCGTAATCTTGTTAATGATTTCAGCAAGCGAACGGTTCTACAATCGCGATATATGGATAGAGTTTGTGAAAAGAAGTCAAAACAAAGGGGTACCGCTCGAACTCGTGGTGTACCACGAGGACATGCTAAATAGTACGGTAAGAAATCCACAGAACATGTTATCCAGATTCAGACCGTTTCCCGATCAATTCGGTCAAATCGTACCGTTGAGAAACGCTCATGGTAGTGTAAACTTTGCGCAGACCTGTATAAGGATGCTCCAGTACGGGTGTAACATACCGCATGCAGCTCGCTGTATTCTCATTACAGAGAGAACAATACCAATCAGGAACCCTGTCAAGATCTACAATCGTGCTCTAGCTTCAAAGTGCTACATTGACATTAGCTACAACGTAGGTTACGGCCCCGTCCCAGACGGTTTACCGCGAGGTCAAAGGAAGAAAGATTTTGCTGGTGTAAACAATCTTTGTCAAAGTCTGTTTACGACAGAATTTCTCAAATTGGCTTTACCGACCGTACCAATGTACTGCGATAAGTTCGGAATAACACTGCGTGACGGGACTTACTCAATTACAAATACCAAACAGTTTGAGGCTTGGAGGAGTTTTACAGGAGCTAATCCAAGTGAATTCTGGTTACTCAACTCTTACATGATTCACATACACAGTAGGGTGAACAGACCTATAGAGCATCTGAAACAATATATGGAAAAGCACGTGGAGAGTGACAAGTATACTGTAGCTGAGATACCCCAGTGGAGAGACGGATGGAATAATCGCACATGCAACGCCCGGTCCTATAGTAAAAGAGCCGATTGTTACACGATGTGCACTCCCATAAACTACGCATTGTGTAAAATGTATCTTCCGTGAAGTAATACGCGGTCGACGATTCTTTTTGCCAAACAGCTGAACGGTCTCGAGCACACGTATGACAAAGTCTGCGTAGTCCGCGTCCGTCGTAAACTTCTTTGTATCTGACTACCAATTCAAAGCAGCATTCGCGATGTTTAGATTTAATTTCCCGACGGATGGATTCGGGGATCTGGATATATCGTAAGAAGCGAATAGGATGTTGGGCAATTTGCCGCAGACAAAGGTCATAGAGGCTCTTTGGGTTCCACGCCATGATTGAGAATGAAGTGCTCTCCCACCACCACCACTGCCTCCACGGTTACTCTCCCACCACCACCGACTCCCCCACTGAGACCTCACACTTTGCACAAATATAGGTGTTTACAGCAATATTTACAATTTTACAGTAATATCAACACTATATACATTTGTAATCTGCCATGGCTGAACCGGTCCATCGCTATCTCCCACACATTCACACTCGATCCCAAGGAATTATGGGGTTTAGTCCACCTGAAGGATCACATTCAAACCCCAAGGCCACGAACCTCTCGGCACATTCACGGCAAGAGTACATCTATGGGGTTTAGCCCGCCTCGTTGCCACACACATTCATACATGATCCCAAGGAATTATGGAGTTTAGGCCACCTGAAGGATCGCAACCACTCTGTCCGGGACCTCAGAGCCCATACACACACACACTCAGGCTTTTGGGTCTGCGAGGGCCGGTAGCAAGCACAGCGACAGGAAAGTCAGTGGACGCTGTGTGGTAGTGGGGGTACGCGGTTGCGAGGAGAGCGTTCAGTCTCGGTCAGTGATGGAGGAGAAGCAGCATCTACTCGAGCAATCGCGGGAGAAGTTAAAGAGGATGAGGGGGAAAAGCATTGACCTACGAAGGTTATTGTTTGTGGTGTCTGTGTTTAGAAGAGTGAAGGAGGCTGTATTTACACCTACTGTAAGTATACTATAATATACTAATATTTAGAAACTTTACTATAGCCATACGGTAGTGTCTCATACTCTCCTTCCCGCTTACGCTTAGGACCAGTAATTTTAAATAGTTTAGTCTCTTCTACGGTAACTATGTTTTTGTCTTTTGTCCGTCTAATACGGTTTTCTGTTATTTCTAGAGTTGGATCCGTTTCACTAAGCACCATTTCTTTTAATTTTTCAAAATTTAGACGTTTACTAGTTTTTAAATTTAGAGTGAGACCTTTTATTTTACAGACTTCAACTAACGAATTTTTATTTGTGGACCACACTAAGTAGGCATAGGTTTTAGGACCACCAGAAACGAATTCTACAATGTATGACCCGGGACCGTAGTCGACCAACTCATCGGTCATCTCCCCGAGGTAGTCACCGGTAGGAACTTTATACATGCCGTTTTTATGTATGTACAGTACACTGTCTGTGTCATAGTAAAGGACTTGAGATTGTAGCTGTTCCAAGTGTTCATACAGTTTTAACCTCGCGTGAGATGTGGTAAAAGCGGCCAAGACGACGTTGACGGTTCTGAGGGACTCGCTAACCTCTTCTATGTTTTGCCAATTTACGAGGAGAACCTCTTCGTTAATTTCTTGAACCGTATTTACTTGTGTCCCGGGACTGGTTAGTAGTTTGAAAAATGTGTCGGGTGATCGTATTATCGATGTCTTTGTCTGGTTCTCTCTCTGTCCGAATTTTCCCCAAAACGAATTTAGCATTAATTTCGCGAGGGAGCGAAGACCCGCGTTCTTTTCAATTTTTGTTTGGTCAAGTCTGATACCTTCATGTTCAAAATATTTTTTAATGTACGTTTCTTTGTCCTGATCAGTGAGACACCAGGAAGGGTAGCCCGATGCCTCCTGTTTAATTTTTAGAAATTTATTTACAAAGTCTGTGAAGAGTCCGCCATCCTCATAGGTCACTACCTCGTATTCCCATAATTCGTACATTTCTAAAATGGTATAGCCTTTTTCTACAGCTTTTCTAATTTCCTGCATCGTCCATGTCCCTGTCAATGCTCTCTCTTCCGTGGTGTGGGCACAGTCACCCGAGTACATGTCCTCCCCACACGTCCTACATAAAACAAACATTAATTTATCGTTCATGCGTGTAGGGAGAACCGGGTGGTACAACTTTAGCGGGGGCAGGACTTTACATTTAAGAAGACCTTCAGCCTGCATGCCTCGCCCCCTACATTCTCTGTCACCCACATAGATTTTAGGATGAGATTTTACATACATTTTAAATTTATTAACAAAAGGATAGAGAGAGCATACGTCCACATACTGTATAGACTCCCCCTCTGCACACTTGTGGTATGTTCTTGCGTTGCCTGTTCTACCACCAAAGAAGGCGTCTCTTGGATTAAGTGGGAGCGTGTTTAGAATTGGTAATGAATTTAGGTATGCCAATCTAGGATCTTTTTTCATTTTCTTAAATTCACACTCCCACATCTCGATAACTTCGTATCCGGAATTTTGGAGTTTAGCTATTTTGGATTTGGTCCTTTCGTACCTCAGATGCAAAGAGTCTGAGGGATCGTCGGGTAAGGGCACTTCCCTCTCGTACTTGTAACATTTAGGGCACCCGTGGAAATAACAACCCTGAAATTCATACACGCGTTCACCGTCAAAACCGTCTACTTTCATACCGGCAATTTTGACTTCTCTTTCCCGCCCTGCATGCTGGATTCGGATGCCACGCTGATCCTCCTCCCAAGTCAGCCACTGCAAAGCGATGGGGGATTGCATGTCAACAAGTCTGTATCCATTGTTAGGGACCAGGCCAATAGTATTGGGTTTTAAGAACTTACGTCTAAACACCAAGTTACAGGCGCTGGCTATGGTGACGGCTTCCATGAACGGGTCTACGTTACATTCTTCGAGAAACATTGCTCTGAATTTTATACACGCCTGCGCCAATATGTCTACATCTGAAATACAATACTCAATAAGTTCTTTTTGGAAATCAAACACTACGTTTTTGTTGACCTGGTCATTATGCCAATTTTCAAAATCTGTATAACTTTTTTCGAACATCGATTCAGGGCAGTAGTATTCCTTGGGTGGGATGGGGCCTACATAGTTTTGGTTTGCCAGAGTGTTAAACAAGTGAGGGAAGTAACCCTTCTTCTTCTCTGGGGGTAGATCAAAGGCTTTGTTGAGTGCTGAGAGGGCCATGGGGAAATAGTTCAGTGAGTCGATAAATCTCACGTTGTCCAATTCCATGAGAATTACTTTGGTGCCACGCATAATTAGCTCTGGAGTGAATTTTGTCTGTTCCAGTACGTACTTTAAGATGAACTGAAAATCAAAGCCCTGGCCGTTATGAGCCATTACACAAACGTTTTTGAAATTTTTTCTAACATCCATCACATAATCCATGAATTTAACTACAGGATCTTGTCTAAAGACTCGAGTACGGGTATTACAATGTTCACAATTTCCACCACCGATACATTTGAAACAGAATTGTTGCGAGACACATAGATTTACTTTATGAACCCTTTTATCGTCAATGTACTCGTCCTGTCTTGTTTCCAGATCGAAAAAGATGAACAGAAAGTCTTCGGTTTTGGGCTTGCCTGTGTCGACTCGCATGTAGCACTGGTGGTTTGGGGCCTTGAAATCATTACAGATTTTACAAAACACTTCCCCGCACACGTGTTTCGATTTACGCTGTTTCAGAAATACGAGTCTTTGACATTGTTTGCATTTATTAACAGATTTACACCGTTCACCCTGGTGAGCCGCGAAACATATTTGATTTTTTAGAGTTATGTTACAATTCGGGCAAACTATTCCTCCATGCTCCTCTTTACAGGGCGGAGAGACTGTCTGACACGCAGGACAGATATTTGAGCATCTGTGTTCAGCTTTGTGGTCGTAAGGGACATGGCATGCTTCGCAGAAAAAATGGCACGCAAAAGCTGCAGTGAGGGATGTGATCACATTATAATGACCGTTATGATACAGTAGGTTAATTTTGTACAAAGCATCATCGTTACTACCTGAAAAATACACGTCCCTACCCTTACTGTTATAGTTGTAAACTGTAATGTTGTACTTTTTGAGGTGGTCTTGAAATTTTGAAAGTTCGGGGACCCCCGCTCCCTGTTCTGAAATTTGGACCCCGACTTTAGTCATCAGTTTTTGGGCTCTAAGAGTTTGTCGCTTACCCTTGTCTTCACGTATAGCCTTAAGTTGAGGATCTTTTTTGGCGTAGGCTTTTGCTACCACTATAGCTCGGGGCAGACACAGATTGTCCACATTTTCTATCGATACAATACCTGTTCGTGCTTTACATTCTTCGTGAAAATTATTGTACAAGCCAGGTCTTCTGAGGCCACCACTACCAACAGGGAGATTGACACGCGTACATTCGACTTTGAACGTATCGGTAGATTTTACAGAGTCCGCGTTACTTTGAATTATCCCCCCGAAAATTTCGAAAAGGACATCGTCTTTGACCTGATCAGCTGGTCGAAATGCCACGTAGCCCGGATCTTTACTTTTTAAATTTAGACTATGAAGTGTAAATCCGAGGTAGTCCGAATCAGTGCAATTTGCTTTCATTTCATTTACAATTTTAGAAAATCCCGTCCTTAGCCAATCGATTTCATTAATGTTTTCAGGGACGGGGTTGAATTTAAAGGTGGTCTTAGTACCATATACCCTGAATTTTCTCACGTAGGTCTCGTTTCTTCCTAGAATTTTTACAGGATCCAACTCCATATCCATATATACAGGTTCAGAATCTACTTCAATATTTTCGTAAGACATGTTTACAATATGGTATTATAGAAACGATATTACGTTAGAAAAGCAACTAAATGATTAAAAAGCTTAACTGCTACTAGTAACGATAATTTCTATTTAGATTAAGAAAAATAATTACAAGAATAGTATTAACGGTAATTAAAATGAATATTAGTAAAAATATTTTAACGTATTAGATTGAATTATTTTACTCCAGTAATATCAAAAGATCGTAATTGTTTAAATAATTGTGTAAAACTCAGAGCGACACACGTCCTATCTCCCTGACCTCCCGCACGGATCTGACGGGAGAGAGAGGAAGGAGTGCCGGCCTCTCAGGTTCCACCAATCAGAGCGCTTAGATACTATTTACATCCAATCAAGGACGCGCTTATTCCAGCCAGTGGGGAAGCGCGGAATTTTCTTGTTCAGAACTGGCTAACTCAGGTCTATTTATGTTACAGACTTCCTCTGATGACGTCACCACCACATATTGCTATCTGTGTGGCGGGAGTGAAGAGTGCCAATGTGAATAGTTGTTTAGAAATAGTATAATAAATTAGTTTTTACCCAAAAATGTTTTATTTTAAACTCCTGGGATCGATACTTTACTACGGATAGCGGGTCTATAGTCCATCTGAATATGGTTAGCTCACATTTCAATACTCTAATTTTTACTCCTTAGGTGTGTGGCAGCTTTTCTAACTTTATTTTTCTCTTTTTCAGAATAATGGTGATGATCGGGCTACACTTCCTGTCCTTCAGCGTGAGGTGACCAGGGTCAGTACACTATTGTTACCGTTGTATTGTACTAATTACGCATTACTGCAGTCCCTATAATCGAACTCTATTTCAGAACGAGTACGAGGCTCAGATCCAGAGGATGTTCAGGTCTGGGCAATGGGTGACCACTCGACGCGGCCGACTACATGTCATAAGCGCCGGTATTGAAGAGGTGATTACCGTTATCCTATTTTCCATTCGTGCAGTATTCGTGTCTGCTAAGTCCCGCAACCGGTGGCGGGACCCGCCATGTATTAATTCACTTGTGCTTTAGGATGAGTCTCAACCATCGACTCTCGGGTGGACCGGTGATGCTAACCCAAACATCACTCTCCCCTCTGACATCTCTGAGGAGAGTCTAATCGCTGCTGCCGATAGGGCTATAGCCGAGGCGTCGACTTTTCCCGACGAGGCGACTCAAAGGGTGGTGATGGAGGAATCTAATTCCAGCTCAGATGAGGCGATTTCGGTTAGTATATAGGGCATTCATATTATATTGCAGGTTTCGCTCTGTTTACAGAATCAAAAAATGAATATTTCTTGTTGACAGTTGAGTACTTCTTGGGACTTCCGACGCAACCCCTCGACCCGGAGACAGTCCTCTGAGGATCTCTCTCAGTTCTATCGGAGGTTGAATCAGTCTACTCCACCAACAGTCTCGCCCATCAGTAGTGGCTCCTTCCACTCTGGTTTCTCCCCCGACCCCACCTCACAGGAGTCCCTCATATCCATGGAAGTGGCTGCCGGCTCGCCACCCCTCCTCTCACCATCTGCAGTACGTTTCATTCCCTACATTATCCATGCCACTACGTAGTGTTTCATCTGTTTAATTCGTTACCTATGTTACAGGACATAGATCCCCAATGGGAGGCAATGAGGGCGGTGTCAAGGTCCCTGAGTATAGTCGCTCAGGTGCAGGGCATCAGTGAGGGGGCCGTCTACGACACCGAACGGTGGATGGTGCGGAGACCCGAGGAGGAGGAGTTCCGTGCCGCCGCTCCAGCCGCTTGGGAGGAAACCCGCGAACGGTGGATGGTGCGGAGACCCGAGGAGGAGTTCCGTGCCGCCGCTCCAGCCGCTTGGGAGGAAATCCGCAGCATCCTCGCGGATTTCCTATACGAGACAGCTACCCGCATGGAGGAGGACTCCCGACGTAGAAACACCGCTGTGCCGTCCAACGGATCAACCCCTGCCACTCAACCCCGCGAAGTGTCCTGCCCCGTTTGCTTTGCGAATCTACCAACAATCGCTCTTCGACTGTGTGGGCATACACTCTGCCGTCCATGCTCCAACAGAGTGGGGGATAGATGCCCCACGTGCCGTGAGCTGATTGTGGGAAGATTCACAATATATCTCCCCAGGTAGATCTCTCTCTACCTCTATCTTAATTATTCAATTGGCTTCACATTCAAAATTTATATTCCAAATTCCAAAGGGACGGGACATTATCCAGTCGTAGGATGTCTACCAGTTCTCTGGACCGATTCTTATACTGGATAATGTTTAACCTGGGTACTATACGTAGTACGGATGTTCCGAAACCACATCCAGGCCCACATCGACTCACCGCATCACACAATAAGGTACGATTCGTCTTTATTTCTCTTGTTTAGTTTACTTTCCCGCCCTTTTTACATTTGAGGTTATGTTCCCCTGTTCCCGCCAATTTCACAATTGAGGTTATGTTCTACTGTTCCCGCCAATTTCACAATTGAGGTTATGTTCCCCTGTTCCCGCCAATTCATCATGGGCGCAGCCATATTGAATACGCGGGAAACCAAGAAAGTGAGGTTAGGTTACCCTGTTCCCGCCAATTTTTCCCGCCCTCGCCGCCATATTGGAATTCCCTCCGTCCCTCGTTTCTCCCTCACCGGACCCAACAAATCACCGATTTTACCGAAAAACAACGATTTTCACACCCCAAATCACCGATTTTACCGAAAAACACGATAATTTCGACAGAATTTGGAACATTTTCATAGGATAAGAGTGTGAGCAGGGAATTTCTCCCGCACATGAAGGGATTTCTCCAGCAAATGAGGGAATTTCTCCCTCCCATAAGAGCCCATGTTAGCGCTCGATCCGCGGAGGTCTACTCACCACCACTGGTTTTCTGGCTCGATAGAGAGGTCCTATCACATCTATACACCCTGTAATTGAAGAAACCAAGTTCAACATTACTTATATCCCCTGTAAGGTTGGTCTCCACCAATACAATCACATCATATACGGAATGGCTAAGAGATTGGCGCAGGGTTACAAGTTTAGATCTCAGTCCATTGACGTTTTGAAAAAACACACTGATTTTCTTTTGACCGTTGGAGTCTAAGCGTTTTTTGATTTCAACTTGGAAATAGAGGGAACTCCATTAATGTACCTTATAGTCAGGTCATTCTCGCCAGCATTCCTCCTCGCTTCAAGGTCTGCTCTGAGTTTCTGAAGATGATTTCGCTCTTTAACTGTGCGATCTCTAGACATGCTGATACCACCATCACCATTTGCATATTTGTCCGAGAAACGTTTGGCGAAAATTCGAGCTTGGTCAGCATCAGGGAAAATGACTTTTATCGGCCTGGAATTATTTTTCTTATATACTCCAATTCTAAAGAATTTAATAGATTCAAGGTTAGCTTCCTGGTAAACTTCAGACAAAAGCTGTTTAATTTGCTGTTTGTCGTGTTTTCTTTTAGATTCAGTGTTTGATTGGGAGCTTTCAGCAATGCCGTAAAGAATTACATTACACAGACGTTTATTACGATCATTGATCTCCATCAGGGTTTCCTCAAAACCACCACCGCCAGCCTGTCTTGCATCGACTCTACTCTCAATATCTGAGACTCTGTGTTCAAGACGCTCAATACGAGGCTCAAGTTGTTCAAATTTGTCATGGATAGCCTTGACATCATCCTGGATAATTTTAACATTTTCCGGTAAATCGTTGAGGCGGTCAACTTTGGCTGAAAGGTCGTCGATCTTTTGAGCAAGTACTGAAAGAATTGTATTCAAACTAGACACAGACGGAGCGGTAACACAATCCACGCGTGTACAAAACCATTTAACTGAATTATCGCTTGCAATTTTCAGATACTCAGTCTTAGAAATCCCAACGCAAGTACGATGAAACCACCGATCACAGGGGCCATCACATTGGAGTCCTTCATCGGTATTTATAACTTTTCTACAACAAGGAACGCATGTTGACTTCGATTCCGAATCCATATTTGTAGATATTGTTTAAATCAGGGCTACTCAGTTCACCCCGAGTAAACAGTCAACTCGAACCGACAGCCAGATGAATTGATCGGAGTAGAAGGGTTTCTTATAGTACAGCTTGTAGAAACAGAGTGGATGGTAGATGATCCAGAAGGCTGTGGCAAAAAAAAAGTTTCGCAGATTACTCTATGTATGACGTATAGCAATGATCAAAGACAAGTGTTATTGACAGATGACAACAGTAATGAGGTTTTGTAAATACTAAGCGAAGCGAAGCGAATTAAAATATACAGGCTACATGCATAAATAACATGCCAAGCTATTGGGATTCAGTTGATTGAAATTGAGCGTCTATGACTTGCTGAGTGATGATGACAGCTGGAGATCGTTTACACTAACAACGGTAAGTGAATTAGGGTTGAAAAATTAATTGAATTATGCAAAGATTAAACAACAGAATTTAAGAACTAATAGGTAGATGCACTCACTCTGGTCCAATTGATGATATAAATATAGTCTAAATACACCTGAGCACCAATAACAAAGTATATACAGTAAAATAAATTGCACTAGTAAAATACGTTAGATTCAAACTGCTATCCAAAGACCAAAAAAAGATTTTGAACCTCCCTGGATGTCTTTTTGTTTACACCATTCAGATATAGGAAACAAAGTTTTGTGTCTTTTTTATGTCGTATTTTAAGTTGCCTATTAACATTAAATGGACTATTTCATGAATAACTAATGTCTTACAAAGCTTACAATATAAATTATCATCTAAATTGTACACAGTTCAATGAAGACATATTTATAAGAATAATAAAGTAATATCAAATCTTAAAACACTATTTTTATATACACAGAAAAGTTTAAACTGAACGTACCTGGACCACAAACACGCTGGCACGTATAGGACCTGCTGATTGTAAGTACCTGCTGTAGCATGCCAGGGTCGAGATTACCTGAGATTGTTCGCATGATCTTCTTCTGCATTCGTAATGTAGAGTAACATTTCGTGATAGTGAAAACACTTCTTTCGGCATTGCCAATAGAATAAGGCATATTATGGTTTATTGCTTATTCACTATTTACCTACTTTTATGTATTATTTCTCGACGATAATCAGCGTGTGTGACTTCGTTATATGTAATTTCAGTTTAATCAATTATCAAGTATTGTACTTATGGAGTTTTATAGAAACTAATGGATAAAAATGAAATGTGTATACAAATTACGATTAAAATGTTCAAAGATACCCTAAATAACATTAATCTGAAAATTATAATTTCAATACCATCTATGAAATCATGCATAGATTTCATTTGGGAGTGCCGATGGCCGAGCGGTCTAGGTCGTTGGACTTTGGGTCTGAGTTAGAGATAGCGCAGGTTCAAATCCTGTATGTAACCGTTGCACTTTTTATCAGTACAATTAAGCTTCGTACTGTATCGACTCTCCCCCTTTTTCCGTTTGATAATATCCTCGCACAGGCCTCTGACCCATGAGGACGGACAGAATAGGGCTTAAAAAGGGATCGGCCTCTCCTTTTTATTAAAAATAAACATGTTTTGTTGGAAAAGTTCTTACTTAGGCAACAGGAACTTCAAAAATCTTCACGGAGTTAAAATATATTTTTAGCTACTTAAGGAAAGATATAGTTTTCATAATTTGTAGGGAACGACATTATATTAAACCAACACCAATTTCTACAAGATGCTTCTCCAGGTTCACAAAACAGTAGGCACTATCAGGTCTATGGACAAGTCACCAATCAATCTTCTTTCTCTAGGAGGAACTGTAGCATTATGTAGGACAAGGTTCACAAAACGGTAGGCACTATCAGGTCTATTGACCAAGTCACCAATCAATCTTCTTTCTCTAGGAGGAACTGTAGCATTAACTTATGTAGGACAAGGTTCACAAAATAGTAGGCACTATCAGTTCTATCGACCAAGTCACCAATTAATCTTCTTTCATTTATCGCCGTTCCCGGATCTAAGTGAAAATATTCGTTTTCGTTTTATACATAGTAATATAATACTTGACAAATATAAACAAGACTATTTTTAATATTGTTATGGAATGAAATAACTATCATCTAATTTGAGATAAATGATTTGTATTTAACACAAGTTTATACGTGTTTTAAATTTTAAAGGATAATGTGGTGAAATTTTGTTTTGGGTACTCTTTCAGCTTAACAGGAATTAAACAGCTCCTTAGCAATTGAAATGAAAGGACAAAGTTGGAGCTTAATAAAAAAGTTTTTCAACCCTCTGCATAACAACTACTAACTCTGGAGTAGAGGTTGCATTGGGGGCTTTTGTCAAAAACAACAAACAGAATATTTAGAATGGTTTATTTAGGTAATACCTCAAGACTGTAAACAGGTTTTTGTAAAATACTATATCCATTCAATAAAATAATTTTTTAATTTCTGATAGGCTATATGACTAACACTGCGTTTGGCTTGAATATGCCGAAGGAAAACATGTTCAGCGCACAATTAAAAAGATTGGATTACTGAATTGAACAATAAACACTCATATAGGATAGTATACTCGTACATGAAATAAATTAGCCGATTAGAATCTTTCGTAATTTTCAAAAATTACCAATAGTTAATCTCATGTATTGCTATTTATAATATTTTTTATATCATTATAATTCATCACGTTTCTTATGTTATATCACATATATATGTATTAAGGTATCACTTTCATTAGGTATCAAAAAGTACAATCTCTAAAGAAGTCGTGTTAATAATTACCAATAGTGGACTATTTGGAAATTTGGAAACGCAAAATTGTTGTGTAATCACAATAGTATTACAAGCAATGTAGTAAACTTCTTCAAGAGTAATATTTTTTTATAAATAATCTCAAGAATAAACGAATAAAAGATGTAGACATAAAATATTGTATTGAATCAAATGCGGTTTTTCAATAAACCAGAAGTTTATAGAATTATCTTCCGTTTCCATATCCAGTAATGGAAAATTTAGATTAAAAATAATTTTTGCCCTTATCTTAATTAACTTATTAGTTACCTTAATTTCCTCCCTCCTGATTTATTCTAATTAATTAAGGCTCATCTGATATCAAAATATTTATTTTAACATGCTGTTTTATAAAATATTATGAATATAATAACTCATAAAATGTTTACTGCAATAAATATACACTATGAATGAATTCAGGTATAGCTGTACTATAAAGAAAAATCTAATATATGATGTATGACTTTTAGCGTACATATCCCATTACTGGATCTTTTTGACATAATCTTTTCAGAAATAGAGATTAATCTACCACAGTCAAACATTGAACATCCTCACTATTTTCTAACTAGCAATACACACTTAATTTTCCAACTATTTCTATTATTTAATATAACAAGGTACAAGTATGCCTCACCAAGTATCGAGAGTATTTAATAATGTATTGTGATTGTATACAATCATCCTTTGTACCCAACTGATCACAAACTGAATTAACTTTCTTTTGTAATTAAAAACTTCATTACACAATGATAAATATATATTAATTGTTATGTTGCAGAGAGTGTTCCATCTGTTTCAAGAGGCTAATCCAGCATATATTAAAATCCTTATATTAGCATAAAAGTTGTTACAACGTACATAAAGTAATTTCAATTTATTCGACATAGTTCTAGTTGTAAGATATATTCTAAATTGTTATATCCTAGGTCTTCATAAAGTTAGTTCAAAATCAATAAAATATTTTTGCTAACGTTTCGGACACAAATCCTTATAGCGTTATAAAATAGAGTGTATAAGCTTTAACAGGCGCCGTCTCTTCCAATCAACTGTGAAATTTCTCTTTCATCAGCCAATGTCTAAATTATAACGCTAAAATATTTGCTATCCAGTAGAAATACATTGTTTTACTGTGTTGAAGAAATCGTTTTTCAAAACGTTGTAATAACATATTTATGTTGTTTTATATTTAAGTTGAATATTGGGTTTTTAATATCAAACATACTACGGAAATTAGAAAATAGCAGTCACAATATAACAAGTTTTTAAAACAATATTTTGTGCAAACTGAAGGAACAGTAACCTGCATACAACAGTTATTGATAGCAATATCCAGGAGTAAACTTGAACGGAACCAATTGAAAGTTTGAGGATTTGTGCAGTAGAACCAATCGAAACTCGAGTAACTGCTAACTATCCAGCATTATAGTGTAGTCTGGCAGTTTATCTTCAAAAAGCTATAGTGTGACAACTCTGGCATCTTTAAAGCTTTTGTCAAATCCAAAATATCGTACTCATTTACGTGTATTTTAATAAATTCAGTAGACAATGTATATAGTAATGAGGGATTGGAGAGTTCAGAAAACTAAATAGAATGCATTTTAAATCCACAACATGTTATTAAAATATATACAATTTAATTTAAACATTACGAGTATAATATAAGTAGATAAGTATTTTTTTTAAGATTTGCGCAAGTATTAATAAATCGGATAAGAATCTTTCGCACATATTAACACCCGAGTTATACTGAGGGGATTAAACAGAGTTCCATCTCCAAACAAAACTTCTTGATTTGGAGAATATGTATCATATAGTATGTCGTATTATATGTACATACAAGTTCACAAGTCCATGTGTTCTAAATATCTTAATGGTTAAGATAAGACCGAGCCTCCTCACGTCACATCACGTGTCATGTTACAGGCGTTGCTCAATTCTATAATTATTTCCTTCTCGAGATGTCCTGTGGTAGACGTATGGCAGACAGGCAATGCGACAGAAATAACCTCCATGCAAACATAAGAGAAAATCTGCTAGTCTACTGAGTTATAAACTTTAATGATGTTCAGTCAAATCCCACGCATTTCTACTTCATCGAACTAAATGCTGTCTATGTAGAAATGAAGTTTCATGCACCATGTAATGTATATTGATAAACTCAATTTGTATATAGTCCATGATTAGCTAGACTATGTCAAAGCTACATGTTTATAATCAAACACGACGTTCCATATAATAATAATAATATATATAATAATATAATTGCGTTATACGCAGTACATCATATCTTAATTCGTTCTTGAGAATTCCAGCGGAAAACAGAAACTAAGCTGTCTGTATAGACAGACAGCCTGACAAACATTTTGAATAAGATACATTTTGCTGGAACCCTTATTAATATTTAAGCAAAATATAAAAACTCTAAATATATAGTTAAATTCATTCTTTAGATATCACTCTGAGTTTTATGCTCTCCTACCGTAGATCCCATGGAGAGTCTTGAACCATCATCAAACCATGTCTTGTATGTATACAAATAAACGGATTAAATTAGTTAAATAATTCCAATCCTAAACGATCTTGTCAGGATACGGTAGTCTCCACATTACATCGAGAACGTTGTGACGTACATCGGCGACATTTCGCACCAATATTACTCTCTTTGATATAAAGGCACAGTTACACGCTGAGATTTCCTCCGTACTGTTTTATAATGTTTCTAAATGACAAGAGCAGAAGTAGTTACACTAAATAAGTGGTTTAAATAAATTATGCTTTTCAGTCCAACAAATTTGTAAATATACCGGGTGATTCCGATAAAAGTGAAAGCACATTGTTACAGGACTAATAGAGGATGTGAATACAAATATTTGTTGTCTAATACGCATGAGGTTGCAAATGTTTCATTCCCGAGAAAATTGAGAATTTGTGAAACGCCTCTTTCTAGGCAATATGTAGACAGAAACACGCAAAGCTACAGAAATTAAATGTGATTTTCTTCTTAATAACAAATAAAATAAACATTGCATGCAAACAAGAATGTAAAATAATATTAATTAGGTAAGCATATTATTAAGCAGCAGAAGTGGGAAAGAACCTCTGACTATTTCAAAAAGTAAGAAAGGCGGAAAAGGCGAGCTCAGCTTTGTATCGATAAAAATAAATTATGTATAACACAAAATAATAATGGATCTTTAGTTAAACATTTAAAGATGACGGCCTCAAGAGAAATCTATCTACTTCCCACTGGTCCGGAAGAGATATTATTATAATATTGATTCCATAACTGCTAAAGACCGCTACATTTTGGACCTCATTTAGAAACATCCACTAAAAAGATTAAATGTTATTTTTCTAATAAAACTTTAACGTTATAACAAGTATTTTAATGTTAAACGTATAAAATTAAATAAACTCTATAGAAATGTTAGATTTATGATATAGTGATAATATTAAAATGGTGTAATTCGTACATATTTACTAAGATCTAATTCTATGACCAATAGCTCAAAATTAAATATACTGTTTTATCTTTAGAATTTATTTACCTAAATTGTGTTCCAGGTTAAGTTCTCCTTTAAGTATACATTTCACCAACCGTTGAAAGCAAAGTTTTCATATGCACTTATCCCAAGCAGCCATCTATATTCATGGTGTAGGGTCGCGATGGCATGTGTTAACTCAGCGGCGTGCTCTCCTGAGTAACCCACTTAATAGAGGGTTAAGAAATAACTGTTGTAGAACAAATAACCAAGTGTTTATTATATTTCGTTTAAAATATTACACTAGCACTTACTGACTTTTATTTTGTAACGAGTAAAATTAATTAACTTAAATGTATTTCTTAAAAGTAAAATTAAATATAAAAATTTCTTAAAAGTATTATATTTAAATGTATTTCTTAGCGGATAAAACTACTATGTATATATATATATATATATATATATATATATATATATAGATATATATATACATATTACTATTACTACGGTTATAAGTATCTGTTAGCAGATTTGCCGCTAATCTATACACCTTTAAAGGTGTGTTGTTAGGTATCATAAAGTATCTTGTATTAATAATGTAGCAACAACCCTATTGCTCGTTTAGTATTTTCCCGATGTTCTTGGCGCAATGATAACCTAATTGGTACGCGTAGTAATTTCTTCGTTATTGATCTTTGTAGTCGACAGCCGCCGATCGAGAAAGATTTTGTGCGTTTTGAAGAAAACTGTGAACTTTTCGTTTCATAAGTTCTCCCTCATGCAAGAGTGCTTTTTTGATGTATCATACAAAACATTTTTACATAGCACAGCAAATAGCTGTGATGACTTTTCATTTGCCAGTTTTCAAATGATTAAAGTTGTCATGATGTCCTTCTGACGATACTACGTACGTTGTGTAAATATAAGTTGCCTGGATAAATGGCGAATTCCGTCGTGAGATTGAGAGGAGTTCTGGTTTGTGTTAACAAATATTCGAGTTCCTTTCTTCTTATTTATTCTTACTTCTACCATTTATGTTCCTTTTTATTCTATGTGTTTAGTCTATTCGGTAAAATAACATGTATAATATTGTAAAATAGTAAATTTAACCTGTGTTGGAATGAGGATTTTCAAAAATGTATTTCTGTGGACATTTTGGAACCTCTGTTTTACAAATAGTAAATATAAACCAATAAAGTCGTTCTTTACATACGTTTACATAATATCAAAGAACACGATTTGTTCTATTCCACAAAAATAATCTCTTTTGGAAAGAAAGTAAGTTGACCTTTAAAAATAACTTGTTCTCTGTTTATACAAATCATAAGTATTTATTACTTGTGGACAGTTTTTCATGTTTATTATAACTTAACTTACTAATATTTTGACGTGACAACGTCTTAAATTAGGTTGCGGCTCGGAGTCACTCATGAAAAAGTGTAACGCCCGGTAACGTTACGATGCCCGTCCAGTGGGTCCGCCGCACGGGATCCGCACGGGATAAAGCAGATAACTATGTTTATTCGTGAAAATGTGGAGTGCTTAGATTCGCCATTTACAACAACTACAACAATAAAGGTAAATAATTGTACACTGATATTTCATTATCGTAAACTATGATTGATTGATTAATTGTTAGATTGACACAAAAGTTGAGAAACTGAGTTTATAGGTTATGTCATACTATTGACAAATGTTGATAGTGTTAAGTAAATTATTAGTTTAAATCACTCTGCAATCAATCGTAATTCAGTCGATTGAGAAGAAACAGCGCGTATTGCTAGTCAAACATTTCAAATAACAAATTATAACCTCTAACCTGTCATAACAGTGCGACCAAACAAACGAACTAAACCGACCAATCACCACGCGCGGAGTTAGAATTTAACTGTGTTTAGTAAGAATTTCAAATTCCAATTTTAGTAAATGTTTTTATTCAACTTTACCATTTACAATAACAAATTTTAATTAATTTCAAATTATGTACAATGTTTTAGTAAACAAAATATATTTCTATAGTTAAAATTTGTGCAGTTCTTATTTTCATTCAATTCCTTGTTCCTATTGTGCAATTTAGTAATATTCATATCAATAAATATTCTACCGAGAAAAAGACGTTGTCACGTAAAATCTTCGCCCGTAAAACCGACTTTACAGGCAACCATAACTTTTTTTTATCACCTTCTGTTCCACTTCGATCTAGTTATTATTTTCTGTTGTTGGGAATATTTCTGTTTTAGAAGACATGTATTTGTGATTTTTGCTGTGTTTGATTCAATAAACTAAAAAGTATTCATAACATTAATCTCAACAGTGGCAAACTAAACACACTATCATTTATTTCTTCCTCTATTTAATCACTAAAATAAAACTGTAATGGTAAAAATTGTGCTGATGAATTGATGATGAGAATGATATGAAAGTAAAAGTAACTTGCTTTAAATTATAGGAATACTGCTAAAACAATATTGTCTATTGTTTTATACAATATGTTACTGTTTAAATTTCACCTTTATTTTTGACCTCCAACAGGATAGAGGTGTAGGATAAATATCACAGAATTATAATAGATGGTAATTATAATTCTTAAGGCTTAACAAATAGTAATTGCTAAGGCTAATTGTAAGGTTAAAGCTTGCTGTAGTTGAATTTAAGAACGTCTGAATTTATATTAAATAAAACGAATACTTTTATTTCTGTTTTTTTGTTTTTAACCATTTACTGCCACGATGGTTGTCAATGCATTCCACCACAACACTATTGCTGTAACGTTACAGAGAAATAAATATAAATCTTTGGAAATAATTTTTATACATTGATGAAATACAACATTCATATGGATTTAATACAGAATTTTTAAATATACTGGCTAACAGAGAAACATAAATGAAGAAAGCTCGAATGCAGAAAAGCTCAAATACATTTTTTCACCAATTTAAATTACAATTTATTTAAATATGTTTGACAAACCATGCAATGATATTAGTTGCTCAATCTAAAAACTTATTAAAATATTATGTGACAGACACTACGTGACATTGGTCAGGATCAGGATGTGTAGTGGTTGCCGTGAAAGCTATCGTGGGAGACTATGAAAACCGGACACACCAGCTGAATGCGGTGATCGATGTGTTTATCCCTGACTTTATCAGAACATTTTATCTCACCAGGGACTACCCACCAATTTCTCACACTCCTAAAGTATTTCTTGATTGATCAGTTTATACTGTAAACATTTGTTTCAAATATTAAAAATTATTATATTTTGTTGAATAAATGTAACTTTTCATCTAACCATATTTTCTTTCGTATTGAATGCTGCCTCTTGGGTATCATTTATTATTATTTTTTTAAACAAAACTGATTCAGAGCTTTTGGACCAACATTGAGAAATTATAGGGCTCGATAGGGTTAGATACATTTTATAGATTTTTCAAAAAAATAAATATCTACATTTTTACAAAATTGTGTAATATTTATCTAGTATACAGGTTTTTTCAAGCTAACGAAAATGAGCTACTGTAAGTTCTAACCGTTGAGCATTTAGTCTTAGACGTACGTTTACCTACTTACCAAGCTTGTAAAGTCAACCACGTTAAATGGAATTCAACATAAATGAAATGAAAAATCTTATACTATAGGTGAAATTCAAGTCTCAATATCATCATTATGATTGAAGAATCAAACAACTGATCGATTATTGGACTTCAATTTTTTCCCTCTTCAGTTACATTGTAAGGTGAGTTTAAATGGGATTTATAATAGCTAAGAAAACACGACACATGTGCATCCGTTTTCAATCTACTATTAATTTCTTTTAACTCGAGGAATTTATACGACATATACTTGTAACATTCTACTAACTATGAAAATTTAAATTCCTAGGCTAGCAAAATAAAATAAACTCGGTAACAGAAGAGTATCCGTTCCGGGTTTAGATCCTGAGTCAAGTAAGTAAGAACAATATTAAGGTCTTCGTTTATGTAAGGCATCTTGCAACAAGTATCTAGTTTTGTGAGTGAATTAGTTTCGTGTACATTGATCTGTTCAAATATTGGCAAGAAAAGGCAGCAAAAAAACCTGGCTATGTTTCTCAATAAGTAGTAATCACAGAAGCATTGTTTGCTTATGGAAATACATTTCACCATTTAATTTTGTCTGGAAAGACATTAATAATTTATTGGTATATTCACTAAATATACGTTGCTGAAAGGTGCATGGACGACTACAAATTGAATTTTTATACTCTTTAACAGTAAGATTGCCATCAACACACATGTTACCATACTATTTGAAAACGTTAAGCCACCTCGTATTACACTATATTCCAATTTATTTTTTTAAATTTATCATATAACCTGTACGTATTATTGTCATATTATGGAAAATTGTGATTTGTATCCACCAGGATCTGGGCACAGATAAAGTTACATACAACTAAGTACATATGAAACGGTTTATAAAGTTTTTGAACAGTGTATTACAACGACTAATTAGTAGCAGTTGAAGCAGCGCCATTGTGAACACTGAAACAAACTCTTAACTTTAGCGTAGTAAAATTCTTAAGTGTAGTCACTGTGCCTGGATGTTCCAATGATGCTGACATTATTATAGTGATATGAAACAAGAATATGATTGATTTTAATTAAAATCTTGGTAACACCTTGTGGTAAATATAATGCATCTGAAATATGAATTATTTATTTCAAACTTCGTATTTCTTGAAAATAAATTAAATATTATTTATTTTAACATTATTGTTTATGATCCATTCTTTTTTTATACACTGTCTTGAGTCAGATAGTCAAAAAAGCCTACATCGGTCAAAAAGCCTATACTTCCGGCACTTGTAATTTAATTCTCGCCTCAGGCATTTTTGCCTACATACTTGATTTGGCGCTTATGCCCCATACACATAAGTAAGTACGGGTAAAAAAGTATACGCTTATGGAAATTGTAATTTACTCAGAAATAAGGCATTTGTGGAGTCATATTTGAGTTTGCCTTCTTTCTCCAACCAAGAAAATATTCCCCAATTATACAATACAGTTCTGGGAAGCCTACTTTAGTCATAAAGCGCCTACTTTCGGTAATTGTAATTTACTTCCATTTTAAGATATTTCTGGTGACATACTTGACTGTACTTTGGTGCAGCGATCAAGAAAATATAACATCAAAGAAGATAACTTCTGTTCTGTTCTGAAAAACTGGAATGGATTTAGAACAGTCTTAGAATCTGCAGCAAAACTTACAAAGTAAATTTGTCTTTCATATATATCCATTATACTACTGAACAAGTACTGCATATTTAATTATAATAAAATAATATAATCGACCTAATTTATAACAAATATAAATTGAAAGTATTAATACTTTCAAACATTTACAGTCAAACGTATATTTTTACTAAAACGAACTGTATTATCTACAACCTCAACAAGCTGTTTTGTCACTAAATCAAATGCCTAATAGTCAATTTATATGATTTTTATACAAGGGAAATTAATATAATCAATTATCTACTAACAAAGTGCTAGTGAAATTGGGAATTTTTATTGAATTCCTAGCAGATATTCATTGCAACATGATATTAAGTTAATTTTTATTTTCTATAGTTTCTGCAAATGGTTATTGACCTATTTTATATAATTCATACAGTTACTTTTAATATAGGCAACCTAATCCTTGAATTTTAATTCCTTTAAGAGATAAATTTTAAGGGAAATCCCAGTGCTTTTGCAGACGACGTGGCTCTTATCTATTCAAATAAAAATATCGAAACCTTATCTAATGACATGACTGACGATTTGAGGTCACTTAGAAAATGGTGTTCAATAAATAAAATGTTCATTAATGTTAATAAGACAAAGTATGCCAATTTCGACTTTAAGGGATTTGACTTGGTAACAGATTTAAAATATCACGATACGGATTGTTTAATGGTAAATTGTTGTTGCGATAACATCACTAAAGTGCCGACTTTCAAATATCTAGGAGTAACATTAGACGAAAAATTAAATTGGGAGTCACATATTAAAGAAATTTTGTCAAAATTAAAATCATCGATTAGGAAATTCTACTTTTTGAAAAATTTTTGCTCCACAGACCTATTAAGATCTTTATATTTTGCTTTAATTGATCCTGGAATGTAATATGGATTAGTTTGTTGGGGAGGGACATATCAGTATTTAATAGACAAATTAAGGGTTGTTCAATATCACTTTCTACGAATAATACTAGGTAAGAAAAAGAGAGACAGTTCTTTTCCTTTTTTATGTAGATTTAAAAATACTGCCTATTCAACATCTTTACGTATTCAAGGTTTTAAGGTTATTTTATTTACGGAGTGGTAATACCGGAACGACTGATCTTTTATATGCAACTAGAAGTATAAAATAGAAGAAATTTCAAAATTCATAAAGTAAATAAATAATCTTTTAAACATTCTTTTATACATAGTGGATCATCATTTTTTAATAGATTACCTCAACATATTAAAGAAACTAATAATATAAAGCATTTTAGTCTGAAAGTAAAATTTTGGTTGTTTAGTCATCACGATATTGCGTTTTTAAAAACAGATGTTGGCCTAAATGCTTAACTATTTATTTTTATTCTTTTCAATGTAAAAAATATTTTAAGAACTTGTTTGTTTTAGTATAATTAGCTGTCCCTTCATATTTTGTAATCTGAGTAATGCATAATTTGAATACTGTAGTTTTAGTTAGTTTTGTATAAGTCTTAACTTATGGAATAGAGTCAGCTAAGCCTGACAGACGCCACAGAGTGCGGCTCAACTGGCAGCAACATGAACATTAGACCTGGACTCAAGAAGTAACTTTGTTTTTATATTTGTGATTTAACTGACCCACATTACTTGTAAAAGTGGTCAGTCATTCCAGAGTTTTTTAAGTTTTGTTAACCATGTGTATTCCTATTATTGGAATAAATCATTATTTTCATTCAATTTCAATTGAACTAAGGGACGAAGTTCTTTCAAGTGATATCGTGTAAAAATATCAACATTGTAATGTGTTAAACAGATAGCAATTTTAATAAAAAATATGCAAAGAAAAACAATTAACTAAACTCTCCAAATAAAAGATAATATTCTAAATTCGACTTATTATTTCATAATAGTCAGTAAACTGGAAGGCGTCAAAGTGTTAAAATGTTAAGAAAGACAGCCTTTTGTGAGGTCTTTTCTTTAAATTAGCATAACGTCGTCCATCATAACTGAAGCTTTATAACTGTCGGAGTTATTCGAAATTCTGACACCAAGGCCATCATTATTTAAACATTTAGGAGAACGCCACACTACGTGTCCGCATAAACAGTCATCGCTGATGTTACATGCAACATTTCAAGTTTGTTGGCAGACTCTAAAACATGCACTTAATAAAAAAACTAAGCACAAAAATAGTTATTAAAAAACTGAACAACAGATTACAGGTCACAATAGTTAAGCGGGCTGGTCGGTGAATGCGGACGTGAGTTCAAGAGAGAAAAAAAATATCTACGCGTGCCCAATTAGGTTATTATTTCGCCAAGGATTTAGTTCCAAGAACATCGGAGTAAACGTATACTAACTAGTAACGAATAAAAGGGTTGCAAATAAAATACATAATATAAAATAAAACTAAATAACGGTAGAACATCATAATTTTTCCAGACACTAAACTAAAAGTAATTGATATATGCAGAAAAGTACTTAATGGTATAAAGTACGTATACATATACATTTCTATCGTATTAGTCAAAGATCGATATTGTTAATACTCAATATGTATTACTGCTAGTTTAATCGCGATCGAGGGATAAAATATGTTTGAGTCCAGGACAAAGTCATATTTCACTCTCTTACGCATCGCGCTAATCATTAAATATGTCCACTTCATTGGGTCAGGAGACGACTTGATCAGCGAACATCATAACCCTCCCTACAGTAACAGTCCGTTCTGAAACATGCGTTAAAACTATATTAAATATCTATATTTAAATAAATAAATTCTTTCATTATATTGAACAGACTTATATTAGTTTTGTAATATATTAAATAATAAAATTGCACATTGTTGCAAAAAGTTATTTTATATGACTGAAAAGTCTTCCTAACGTAGTTTTTATTTGGCTACTAATGGTGACACACACACACACACACACACACAACACACACACACACACACACACACACAAAATGTTGGAGGCCCAAAGCAGAGCAGGAGGAAGCTATTATCATCGGTAGTCACTTCGGTACTGACTTATGGAATTTCAATCTGGGCTGATGCGCTTGAAGTACAAGAGACAAGAAGAAAGGTCGCATCAATATATCGGCTAAGTGCCCTGAGAGTAACAAGTGCCTTCCGCACAGTATCTGAAGAGGCGACGTACGTTATTGCTGGAATGCTGCCGGTCCGAGCGCTAGCCGAAGAAAGGCTGGCCCTCTATCAACGACG
>NW_025780174.1:57500-80172 GCF_021130785.1 Homalodisca vitripennis | reverse complement strand
ATGTTTGTTTATAAAAAGAATTAACAAACAATATGTTTTAACTTACAAAATCAACAAACAATCTTATTAACATAACAAAGATATGTTTTAGGAAAAATATATTTATATATTTCCTATATATATACTATTATAATATATTAAATATCATATATTAGGAGTTTATAACCACATAAAGTAACACAACAATACACAAGGAATACCATACAAAGAAGAGAGAACATACAAAACACCACCATGCAATTTTTGATAACTTACAATAAACATATATAAATTAATTAGTATTTTAAATTTTAAGAAAAACTAGCAACCTATTTTAGAGTTAAAATTAACATAAAACAAATTATCATATATATAAGATAGAAATACATAAACTATTGTAAAATTGAATAATCAGATAAAAATATATATATATAATAATTTCTTAATAAAATCTTAATATCAAGGAGATTGTTATGCAAAGTAAGTTTACAACACCTGGAGTTATAAAGTGAATTTAGATCAGCTGGTGACTTTACAATAATGGAATTTTTATTCTTTTGAAAGATGGCTTAATAGGAGACTGAGAAGAAGCATTTCTCATCAAAGTTAATAAACATTTGAGTTATTAAATACAGTAATACTTTTATTATTTTGTATTAAATTAGTGAATCTAGATTTTTGAATCCAAGAACAGAAAAGACATTTACTAGATGATGAACACTTGAATATTGGATGACAACCAGAACTCTCAGATCTGCAAAGATTACTACTACCAGTATTAAATCTACACTAAGTCGACAAGGATGATTGGAAGGTGAATAAGTGTCAGTGGAACACACAAAGTAAAACTGGATTTAAAACTCAAGTAAGAAACTATCCAATTTATGATTACAAATTTTTCAAAATTGAAACCTATTTTGTATAAATTCAAATTTAACACAATTTTTCCTATGTTGGATATAATTTGTTTTATGTGCCCATGGCAGTATAATCCACGAAACCCTGTATGTGACAAATAAACTCAATAGCAATTATTGTAAATCACACATTTATTTATTTATATCAATAGCTAGTAAAGCAAGGGCAAAGTACTGGTTAAATAAATAAATAAAGCAAAAAGATAAATTTAATAATTCTTTTTTTATTTATAAAAGTTGTAATATACGTATTTCAAAATAATTCAACCATTAGTGTAACCATTACATATTACAATTCTGCCTGAGGTGGTATAGTAGTTGTGCTACGGACTAAGTTATAACAGTGATTCTGGATAGATCGTGATACATTGCATTGCTGCCCAGACATGTCCAATAGTAGTAGGTCACTTCCTACTAATGTAACAATACACTACAACAACATGCATAACAGTAACAAACACAATGAGAACAAAACATATTTACCAAATTGCATCTTATGGGAATAAATGGATCCCATAAACAATGCCTGAAAGGGTTTTTATTTAAGTTATTTTAATTATTATAAAGACAGTTGTGCACAAAGGAAAATGTCAGATATTTTATCACTGTATACAGTAATACTAAAGAGTTATAACATAAATTTCAAAAACCTTCTGCCTAATGCCAATATTCTTTACTATCATTCTTTACTAAAGTCTTGCTTAACAGACTAATTAATGCTTACAAATTAAAACTGATAAAACAATGAAATAATTCAAAAACAAATACATGAAAAAATGTAACTAACATGATAAATGTAAACACAAATAAATACAAATTATAACAGGTTAAAATAAATATTCCATTTGGTACTTTACAAAGCAACTTACACATGAATTACATACATACACACGAGTAGATATGTAATATGGGGTTCCTAGACCACTTTTGGGACAGTCAGTAAATCAAGGGAAAATACTGTTTAAAGGACAATAAACGAATCTGTAAAATCAAAACAGTAACTCACGAATGAAAAATTAACCGAATCTATAGCTGTTTGCTTCTACTTTCTCAAATCAATCTATTTGAAATGTCTGCTACGAATAAACGAAAAATCTTCTACTCTACAAAATTGGATAGTAACACAGTCTTTATCTTTAATAGTCTTCTTCCCAGTAACAACCAAGTGTAATTTATCATGTTTATTCAATTCTTTAATCTTTTTTTCATCCAAAACAGTCAAAAATCTATTTGGCAAATGTACTTTGAAATCTCTAATTCTGCTATGATTGTAAGCCCGAATTTATCTTTCATTTTATCCAATGTCACAATTTTATACTTCTTATTTTCTTCTAATTCCATTAATTTCTTATATTCTTTGAACTTTAAATCACCAACCTCATTTAATTCCTTTAGTAGCTCCATTTAAATAAGGTAAAAATTTCTTAACTATGAATTTGAAAAAGTAATGATTTTTACTAGAATTTGGACAGAAATCAGCACATTTTCTAGTGAAACAGTGATAGATTCTTCTATTTATTATAGAAAAATCTGTAAACTAAGACTTCAAATTGTGCTGATCTCCTGTCAAATTCTAGTAAAAATCATTACTTTTTCAAATTCATAGTTAAGAAATTTTCCCTATTTAAATGGAGAGGAAAAAGGTATCATGTCCATACTGCAAAAAAGATGTTTTTGAAACATCATTACACCAGGCATTATAATTCAAAAGAATCATCTGAAAAATAAAGATATTTATGAAAAAGAACTAAATTATTTGAGGAATTGGGCTAAAGAAAATCAAATTGTAGATCATGAAAAGATGTACAATATAGAAAAATTACGAGAATTAAAGAAAAACTTTAAGGAAGATAAAAAAGATCTCAATCTATTTAAAGATGAAAAAATTCAATCAATCGCTGAAAAATTGTCCATCAGAAACAAACGATAAAACTAAGTCTGAAATGATCGAAGAAATTGATAAAACTCTTAAAAGTAAAATCCGAAAATATCATTGATGTAGAAGTTTTATCCTCAATACACGGTCTTTTCAAGCAATACATTTTAACAAACTTGAACGACAATTCCATGTCAATTTACAAATATCTTTCAATTATGCGGTCAGAAATTAAAAAGTTTAATCGAGAGAAATTTCAAGAAATGTTAAAAATATGAAGGGTTATCTCTCTTTGGAATGCGAATACGAACGAACTTTAGTAAACGGTGAACGACAAACTTGCCCAATGTACTTTACTATAAAAGCAGACGAAATCTTCGATGTAAACGATTTTATCACCAAACAATTTAATAAATTAACACATCGTGAACAAACAAATCATCCAAATAAGGGTTCTGGATGGACATTTAAAAGCTGCAAACAACTAGTTTTGAGCATTAATAAACACGAAATGATGAACGCAGGATCATATATCGATTTACCAAAGATAATCAAAGATAGGAAGGCTTGTGTGAATATCAAAAATAAAGATGATTTCTGTTTTATTTATTCTATCCGATGTGCTATTGAAAAACCAGAAACTCATGTAGACAGAGCAAAACAATATGAAAAATTTGTAAATGACGAAATATTTTCGGAATTTGAGTATCCAATGTCTTTAAAGGATATACAATCATTTGAAAAACGAAGTTACAATTCCAAGTATAAGTATCCTAAAATGTCTATCAATGTCTATACTTATGACGAAAAACTCAACATTGTTCCGTTACAAAATTTCTGAAAAATATGAACGCCGAGTTAGAAGTTGATTTATTTGTATGTTAAACAAGAAGACAAATCTCATTATGTTTTGATAACCGATTTAAATAAACTCGTGAGTTCTCAGTTATCCAAGCATAAGGAAAGGAAATTTCTTTGTAGAAGATGTTTAAGCCATTTCTACAAATCTGGAGATTTAGCAGACCATTTAGAAATTTGCAAGCAACATGAAGTTTGTAAACCAATTATGCCATTTCCAGGTCAAACAACATCATTTACTAATTATCAAAAGAAGTTTAGCCATCCTTACGTTATTTATATGGGATTTTGAGAGCATATTAGAAAAAATTCCGACATGCAAGAACAATCCACAAAGATCGACTACAACCAAGATTCAGAAAGCACATTCCTTATGGTTTTACTCTATATTTAGTGTCGAATGTGACCAATCGTATGTACAAGCCGATATGTTATCGAGCAAAAAATGAAGAAGATTTGCCAAATGTTCCTGCAAAATTGTTTGAAGAACTCAATAAATTATCGAAATACATAGCTACAAAAATATAATTCTAAGAACAAAAAACCTATGAAATTGACTGAAGAAGAAGAAATTTCATACCAAAATGCAAACGTTTGTCATATTTGCGAATGGTCTGCTTATGATGTTGAGTCAATTCAGTATGGTTTTACTCCTGATAGTTGGAAAGATAAGAGTTATAATAAAGTAAGAGATCATTGTCATTTGACTGGAAAGTTTCGAGGCGCAGCTCATTCATGTTGTAAATCTGAATTTGAAATTTCCACAAAATATTCCAGTTTTCTGTCATAATATGTCAAATTACGATACTCATTTGTACATAAAAGAATTGGCAAAACAGTACGGTAATGTTGATTTGATTGCAAACACCGATGAACGATATATAAATTATTCTGTAAATTCTGGATACGGGTATGAGTTTGATGGTGACAAACCTAGAAAGTTCATAAAATTCTCTTTCGTGGACACATTTAGATTCATGGCCTCGTCTATTGAAAAATTAGCGAAAAATCTAAAGAAAGAAGACTTCAAAACATACAAATCATTTTATACAGGATGGAAGAATATTGAATGAAATTCTAAAAAGACAGCCAAATGACGAAGAAGAAATCTTTAAAATTCTATCTGGAAAAGTGCATATTTCCCTATGAATTTATCGACAGTATTGAAAAACTTGATTACACAGAAGAATTGAGAATTCAAGATTTCTATTCACTTTTGACAGACGAGAGCATATCTGAGAAAGATTTTCAACACTACTTAAATGTGTTTGTGGAACAAATTAAAAGAGAAAAATCTAGGAAATTACTCTGATCTCTATAACATTCAAGATGTTCTATTGCTCGCTGATATCTTTGAAAATTTTAGGAATATTTGTTTGAATTGCTATAAGCTTGATTCCAGCACACTATCTAAACAGCTCCCAGTCTTGCATGGGATGCTATGTTAAAATTAACTAAAATCGAGCTTCAACTGATACACGATTACGATATGTATTTAATGATCGAAAAAGGTATTCCGCGGAGGCATTTCTCAATGTATTAAACGATATGTGAAAGCAAATAACAAATATTTAAAAGATTTTGATAAGAACAAAGCCCGAAAACTATTTACTCTATCTCGATGCTAATAACCTTTATGGGTATGGCCTAATGCAAAAAACTGCCGTTTAGTGATATCAAGTGGATGGATCCAAAAACTTACACAACTGCAGAATGGAAAGAAACAATTTTGGAACTCAACTGGCGACGAAGATTATGGCTATATTCTCGAAGTTGATCTTGGATATCCAACGAATTTACACGAACATCCACAAGGATTTACCTCTTGCTCCAGAACATTTTAAAAACAAACTTTGCACAACTCTACTGGATAAAACTGAATACGTTGTTCATTCGAGAAATTTGAAATTCTATCTGGAACAAGGAATGGTGTTAAAACATTGTGAATAGAGTTATCGCATTCGATCAGAAGCCTTTTTATGAAAGAATACATTGATTTTAACACAAACATGAGAACCAAAGCTACAAGCGACTTTGAAAAGGACTTTTATAAGCTGATGAACAACTCAGTTTTTTGGAAAATCTATGGAAAATGTGAGAAACAGATGTGATAATTAAGCTTGGAAATGAAGAATTTTCAATGAAACAAGCTAAGAAAACAAATTTCAAATGCTTTAACATTTTTGACGACAACTGTATAGCGAGTCACATGTACAAACAAAAGGTTAAATTTAACAAACTGATTTACATAGGATTTTCAGTTCTCGACCTCTCAAAATTGCTAATGTACGAGTTTTATTACAACAAATTAAAGAAGTTTGATCCAGATTTGAATCTGTGTTACATGGATAACAGACAGTTATTTCCTAGAATTGAAACGAGATCCTTTTAAAAATTATTAAAGAAAATATAGATGACTTTGATACAAGTGATTATCCAAAAGATCACGAATGTTTCACTACTAAAAATAAGAAGGTAATAGGGAAATTCAAAGATGAGTTAAATAGCGAAGTTTTAGAAGAATTTTGTGGTTTAAGGTCTAAGATGTACTCGTACAAATATCTACATAAAAACCCAGTTAGGTGTAAAGGGATTAAGAGAAGCGTTGTAAATAAAACAATAAATATCGAAAACTTGAAGAAATGTTTGTTCGAAGATAAAGAAGAATTTAGGGAGATGACAGTAATCAAAAGCTACAAACATGAGTTGTACACCGTCACTATAAACAAGTTAGCACTGAACACTAAAGATGATAAGAGAATTGTCCTAGAAAATAAGATCGATACAGTACCGTATGGATATAAAACAGATATTTTTAGAAGAGTTAAACAAACTTGGAAACTTTGATATGTAAATGGAAGATGATTTAATTCACTGTCACAAGTGTAAAAAGAAAACGAAAAATATAGATTCTAAGATTGTTCAAACTCAAAACGGATTGTATAGAATTGCAGCAAAATGTTCAAAATGTAAGACAAATAAGAGTAAATTTATAAAGAATCCTTATGAAAAACAAGTAAAGAAAGAATTGAAGAATAAAGAAGAAATAGAGATTGAAGCTAGAGAAATTCATGCACCAGTACGAAAAAAGTTTAAAAAGAGAAAAATTATAACTTTAGGAATTGACGATTTATGGGCAGCAGATTTAGTAATAATGTCTAACTATTCGGATCAAAATGATGGATTCAAGTATATGTTAAATGTTATTGATACTTTCTCAAAATATGCTTGGTCAAGAGCTATCAAAAGAAAAAACGGTAAAGATGTTTCAAAAGCTTTCGAAGATATAGTAAAGATGCCATAAGGATCAATCACAAACCTCCAAACCTACTTCATACAGAATAAGGGTTTAGAGTTTAAAAATAAATGAATTTAACGAAGTTTTGAGGAAATACAACATTAAGATTTATCATACTGAAAACGAAGAGAAATCAAGTATCGTAGAGAGATATAACAGAACTTAAAACGAAAGGATGAAAGTTATTTTTGAGATTAATAAAAACTTTAAATGGATCGATATTCTTCAAAAAATAGTCACAAATTACAATGATACGGTTCACAGCACAATCAAAATGAAGCCCAAAGACGTAGATAAGGATGCAGAAAAGGAGTTTTTAGAGACCGTTTTCAAGTATGTTCCACCTGAAATTCACACCTACGAAAACTAAATTTAAAGTCGATGATCATGTAAGAATTGTTAGTAAAAAACAAACATTTTCGAACAAATATAAGAACAATTGGTCAAGAGAAATCTTTGTGATTTATCAAATTAATAACACAGATCCTGTAACTTATAGTGTAAAAGATTTAAATAATGAAGAAATAAGTGGAAGTTTTTACGAATATGAATTGAGAAAGTCAAAGCTATAATTTTTTGTACATAAATGGAGGCTCAAAAGAAATGTATAAAGTGTCAAGAAGAGAATAGAAAAGACTGTTATTGTAAGGAATTATACGATAAAATGGACAAATTAACTTTAGAAGAGAAAAAGTGTTACTTTTGTAAAGAAATTAAAAATATTTCTGAATTTAATAACTGGCAGTATAGTAAAGATAGAAAAGATGCTTTTTGCAAAGATTGTGCTAAAAAAATGTTCATCGAAAGTTATAAAAACGAAACGCCTTGTGAATATGAAAAAAAAATTCTATATTGGTTACCTAGTTATGCTAAACATTTACAAACAAAATATCATAATTCGAGAGTTTAACATTTTCAACGTGCAATTTAGATATTCTATAAATCAGTCGAGATTCTGCCATATTTGTAGTAAAATGATTTCCGTTGTATAAAATATTCAAAGATTCTTTCATTTGGTTATACAGATTGATAGAATTTGGTTCGTCATCAATGAACAAAATCTCTAATTCAGGATAATTTTATTTTTAGATGTTTTAATCGGTTTGGTATTTCTCGTTTCTGAGCTCTGATAACGTAATAAGGCCATTCCCACATGTGATTCTTCTTAATTAACACAAAAACATGGTGTTTTTTCTTATCAAAAATCTTTACATACCATATCTCTCTTCATTAATTCCATTCGCAATTCTTGATTCTCTATTTTCAATGATTTCATTTCATCTTTAATTTGTAACTGTTTTATTTCATCTTTTAACTGCTTATTTTCGTTTTCAAGTTTGTACTCGCCATATTTTCTAATACTCGGTAAAACTTCTTCTAAAACCCAATTTTGAAACGTTTCTGCAATCTTCATTTTAGATTTCAGTATTAAAGAATATATGCCTGGTTCATTGATGAAAATAGTGTCTGGATGTAATTTTTGTAAGAGTCGCGATTCGATACCCTTGTCAGAATCTATGTTTTCAAAGCTTTTTTTGTATTTTTCTTTAACATGATCTATGATAGCTTGTCTCGTATTTTTAAATTCCAATATTTCTGCAACATCTTTAGCCTTAAACCAAATTTCATTATTTTCGTCAACAATCGTGCAAATGTCTTTATTATTGAATGTAAGTTGATTATTGAGTAGATCCACAACAGACTCCATTTAGATAGAAAAAATTTAACAAGCTATTATTTGAGTGTAAAGGTTGAAAACAGTGTTTTCTTGAAAGTTTGAAGGTAAGCTATTCAATAGCTCCCCATGATTCATGTCCGTTGCTTCAACAATCTTAAGTAAATTGTTGTTTTACTCTCATTATTTAATAAATTTCCCTCAGAGTCTTGTATAGTTAGAACGATTTTTTGAATTCTTTTAATATTTTTTCTAATTGGAATATAATCGATTTCATTCGGTTTTTCACTGATTTTTGATCCATAAGCAACATTTGGGAAAAAAGTGTACAAAATTTCAGATTCTTTGTGTAAATGTTCGGTATGATTTTCAAAACTAGGTTCAACGAGATTACAATGTACTTCAATTACATCAAACGGTCTAAATTTTGGCGTTTTATTTCCTAAATATACCTGATTTGGCTCAATAGTTTCTTGAACAAACCCTAATAAATCTACTATAATTGCTGAAAACATTATTCTTACTGGTGATTTTATTTGAATTTTATTAGAGAGATAATTTTTTTGCATTTCAAACTTGTTTTCGTCAAAGTTTAAAGATTTATCTGATTGTTTGAATGTTTTCAGATAATTTTTAAGGGAATTTTTTATTTGATCGAAAGTATAATATCCTTTGTTTAAACCATAATATTTTGTTATGTTCTTCTCACTAAATCCTATACAATAAGGAGAACTTTCACTAATATTTATTACAAAATTGTCAGAATAAAAACCGCTTAAACCGATAAAATAATTTGATTCTTCCTCTAAGTGTATAGGATGTTCCAAGTTTAAAAATAATTGAGAGCTTTCTGAAGGCAACTTGAACAGCTTCATTTTCGCAAGCGTTGCTTCAAGATGAAAATCTTCTATTTAAATGGAGAAATTTTTAAAGCAAAAAGATCAGATAAAACTTCAAACGTTTGAAGAAAATAAGAAAGATCAACCAATCAGATTGTTAATTGTTGGTTCAAGTGGATGTGGAAAAACAACTTTATTATTGAATTTTATCTACAATAGGTTGATTCCTTATTCCAATTTATACGTCTTTAGCAAGTCTTTGGAACAAGACGCATATAAAAAATTACAAGAAAGATTTGAAAATATTGAGAAGAACTTAAGTAAAGAAATATCACATTTTTATAATGCTTCTGAGGACATAGTTCCGTTAAGCGAATGTAAACCCAATTCGTTAATCGTTTTTGATGATTGTATTTTGGAAAATCAGGACGTTATTAAGGAATATTTCGTAATGTCTCGTCACAAAAACATATCTTGTATCTATCTTTCCCAATGCTTTTCAAAGGTTGATAAACAAGTTATTAGAAATAATTTGAATATGTTGTGTGTTTTTAAGCAAGACGATCACTATTCGAGAAAGATTTACAACAATTATGTGGGATCTGATATGAGTTTTAACCACTTTAATGAATTATGTGATAAAATTTGGAAAGAAGACTATGGATTTTTAACTATTAATCTAACTTTGAAGCCTAAAAATGGAAAATATTTGAATAAATTTTCTAACATAAATGCTGCTCAGTGGTCTGACAAATCTACTTGATAAAATATTTGTTACAATTATTTTTACATTATCTTTACTTTTTATTTACATTATGAAAATAACAGAAAAACGGTAAATCTGTTCACGTTCCACGTTTTCACGTTTCGTGTTCGCGTTTCACGTTTCGTGTTCTCGTTCACGTTTTACGGTCCACGTTTTACGTTCCACGTTCACGTTTTTACGTTCCACGTTCACGTTTTTACGTTCCACGTTCACGTTTTTACGTTCCACGTTCACGTTTTTACGTTCCACGTTTCAAAATTTTCCTAAATAAATGGCGAACGTAACTTCTGAAGAAGCGAAAAAACTTGATCAAATCGAAAAGAAATTAATCAAAGAATTTAAAGAACAGATTCGAATGGATGAAGAAGAACAAGAACTTATTCAAAAAATTAATCAACCTGTAACTTCTGCAATAAAAAATGTTGAGGGCAAAATTGAAAATGTTTTAAGCGATAATCAAAATTTAATGAATTTGGTTCCAGTTGTATGACAATTTGCCGATATTTCGATTCCAGAATCTGAAGTAGAAGAGTTTGAATTGCCAAAATTACCATCTTCAACACCATTTAGACCTTGAATCATTGAAGACTCTACCATAGTTGAACCAATAAGTCCTGGAACAACGGATATAATAATTGGTAAAATTGGTAAAAAATTCCTTCCTAGAGTAAAAGATGATAAATTTGGTTTGTATTGGGATAAAAAAAAGAAAAGTTTTATGATTGGAAATTTACCCGTTAAATTTTTGAGCATAATGATATCATTATTAATGAAAAAACATATGAAGGAACTCAAGGTTTATGGAGATTATTAACAGGCAAAGCTGATGTTCCAAAAGACGGTTTATATTCTTGAAGAAGACTTGAAAAAGTATACTGAAATTTTATGGAAATCTGATTCAATTTACAAAAATAATGATCCATCAACTAAGAAACCAAAGTCAAGTAAAGGTAAAAAATATCTCAATTTGATTAAACCAATTTGGAGAAAAAACGAATCGAAGGATCAGGTGTAAGAAAATACAATGATAATAAGATTGAGTACAGAATATATCGACGATTTGACAAAACTCGATGGAATTATAAATTCTATATTTTAATGCTCAAGAAAAGGCTGGAAACAACAATTTTTTGGAACGAAAAGAAAGCGATTAAAGATTTTATTTTCGAACAAACTTGACGAAATGATTGAAAAACCTGATGGAATTAAATATTTAAAACGAATTTTGCCGACAATAAGTTCATCTATGATTGAGGGTAGTGGACTTTTGAATGATTTTATCAACAATTTACCTTTTGAATTACACGTAACCAACTTATCAGTATCTGGGGCCTGGCAACAAAAACTCGAAAAAAGACTAAAAAGAGGAGATCCTGGTGTGAATAAATTAGATCAAGCTGCAATGGAACACGATATTTTTATGCAAAACATAGAGACACAAATTCCAGACATATAGCAGATAAAGTTTTGCAAGATAAGGCAATGGATAGATTTTTATCAAAAGATGCTAGTTTAGGTGAAAGATTTGTTGCGCTTCCAACAGCTGGAGCAATGTTTTTGAAGAAGAAAAACTAAGAATGGGAATCGAAGAGAAACTTGAAATTTTAACTATATAAATGGAGGTGAACGTAAACTTCAGCAAAAATCAGAAAGAGGAAAAATAAAATCCGCTTTTAAGAAGAAAATACCCGTTAGTATTCAATTTAAAATAGATCAACTAAAAAATGGCGAAGATAAGATATTTTTAACAAATAGACAATACAATAAACTCGAAAAACATAAGAAAAAACAATAAAGGAACCAGAATAGAAATTTTCTTACTAAATCAGTTGAAAGAACTTAAAAAATGGTGGACTTTTGAAAGATTTATTAGATTTTGGAGAAAATATTCCAGTTGTTAAAAATGTTGTTCCTTATGTTCGTAAAGCTGCTCCAATCGTTAAAAAAGATGTGATTCCTATTGTTCGAAACATTTTAAATTGGTTAGATAAAGAGTTGGAAGATGTTACAGGATCTGGATTAGATGAAAAAACTTTGAATTACGTGAAATCAAACATTGAAAAAAAAATTTAAACCTTTTAACATTTGGGAATTGGAAGAAATCTGCAAAAATATTAAACATTTTAGAGGAATCTTCATGAGAGATACATTACCTGAAAAAGTTAAGAAATTTGAATGTGGAATTGTGAAATTTAGACTCGATTATGGGAAGTGGAACGCATTGGATTTGTTATTATAAAAATGATAAGAATGCATGTTATTTTGATTCGTATGGAAGAATTGAGGACAAACCACCTATAGAATTGATTAAATATTTGAAAAAAATCAAGCGTCTACTACAATGATTCTCAGATTTCAAGACTATAAAGATCCCCCCAATTTGTGGTCATTTATGTGTTTTTGTGTTGAATGAACTGAGTGATGGTAAAGACTTTAAAGAAGTTGTTAACAAATTATTACTTAATAAATATGGATTCACAAAATATTTTTGACGTATTTGGAACACAAATTATTCAAAATGTAGATAATAGTTTGAATTTTGGTAGTTTGAGAAATGAGTTTGATAACAAGTTAGAAAATTTATTACAAAACCTTCCAGATTCAGATATGTTTGCTGTCGAGATTGAAGATTTTAAAGCAGAAATATGATAACAAAACTTGCAAATTTCATGAGTTTCAAGTGAAGTTGCTGATAAAATAAAAACATTGGAAAAAGAAGTTGATGATGGTGTAAAAAAAATTATTTACCAATTTTAATGTCTCTCATATCGAAAAAAGCTGATAAAATTACTGAAGCGATCAAAGTTGAAAAGAATTATGTTAGTTTGGCTAATAAGAAAAGAATTGGTCGGTGTTTCGACCTGGTATTGACAAACATGATGTTGTTGTTTAAAGAACAAATTTTAAAACCTCTAAAATTATCAGAAAACATCGATATTGTTGATTTACATGATCCGAATGTTAAAAATGCCTTAGATTTTAAAGGAAAAAGAATTAGCAGTGTTAGTAAAAGGAATTAAATCCATTTGATGTTGTTGTAATGATTCAATTAGAAGATCCTATTAAAATGTTTAATGAACTAAAACAAAATTAATGAGAATCATAAACAACATGTTAAAGATTTTACAACAGAAGTCTATGAAAAACTTGAAGAAAGAAGTAAAAGATCAGTAGACGATGTTGGTGAATTACTTGATAAAGTAAATAAACTAGAAGAAAACTTTAATACATATAAAAATACTGTTAATGAATTAGTTAGTGAAGTAGTATTTACAAAAATTCTGGAAAATTTTGATACACATTTCAATGAGAAAAGTAAACTTTTTTTGAAAATTTTGGTACACGTTTTCAATGAGAAAGTAACACATAATAATGAATTTACTTAAAAGAATAGATGATCAATACTCTTTATATCTCGATAAAGTAAATAAACTAGAAGAAAACTTTAATAAATTTAAAGAAGATGTTAATAAATCTTTTTGAAAACATTGATAACAGATTTAATAGATTAGGCGGTTATGATGATTCATTTTAAATTTTCCCTAAAATAAATGGCGCTCATATATTGTGTGAGATGTAAAGAAAAAACTGCAACAAATGATATAAAATACTATGCAAACATCAATGGAGTTAAGAGAATTTCTGGAAAATGTGCTGAATGTAACTCAAGAAAGAGCCAATTTATAAAAACTTGATTTGAAATTTTTTCCTAATAAATAGAGATGGCGGGACATTACAGTGCTTTTCAATCTTTTTATCATGCAACACGAAACGAGATTTGAAAAAAGAACATTGGGATGACATTTTCTCAAAAATATGAATTATCCGAAGATATGATGAGATTATACGTAAACAAATTGAATTGGTATATAACATTTGCAAAATATCAAACTCTGTCCCCAGAGTTCATTCAAGAAAATATACATTTATCAATTAAAAGATCATAATGTCTGTTCTTTGCCTCTATCAACACTTGAGTATAAAAGTTTTTGGATGAAAATAAAGATACAGTTGATTGGAACAATATTATAGATAGCGGTTACTATCCTGTGCAAATTTTATTGAAATATGTGACCGAGATCGCAAAATTTAAGGAAGAGAATCCTGAATATGACGAAGTAGATCATTAAAAATGACTCTAATCTTTTTAATTATTTTACTGAAATCTATATCTTTTCTTATAAGAACATACATTAAATCGATGAAAAAATGATACATGATGTTTAAAATTTCTAAATTTTCTCTTATTAAATGGCGGACTACAGAAAATATGCTAGTGATATTGAAAGGGCGGAGTTTAAAAATTTCTATCCAATTAGTAAACAACATTTGAATGAACCGAATAAAAGAACTGAGTTTAATATTGATTTTGGAGATAACTTTTGCTCGTCTAACTTCCAGTTTTATATTTCTGGAACTTTAACAAAACAAGATGGTCAAGCATATCTTGGAACTGATAATGTTAGATTAATCGATAATTTTATACCGTTTTTATTTTCTAAGATTGAAGTAAGAAAACACAATAAATTGATAGAAGAAGTCGAAAACTGTGGCCAATTAAGCACAATTAAAAGAACTATTTCGTATTCAAAAAGTGATAGTTATTTCTCAAACTTCTAATGGCTTTGAATCAGATTTTAAATTTGGTGTTTTTGAAGCAGCTGGAAATTTATCTCATTTTGGATTAGGATTTTTTGAAAATGTTACTATTCCGATCTATAAAGGAGGATTTTATCTAAGTTTTATAAGAGCAGAAGACGATGATGTGATTCTGAAGACTGCAAACTGGAAATGTTATGCCTGTTGATGGAAAAAATAACAATTACAGATTTTTTTTATTAGAGTTCCAATGATTGATTATAAAACCACGAGTAAAATTAGGTTGATTGATGAAATTACAAAAAGTCAAAACATTATGTTTAATTTTCTAGATTGGCAATGTATTGAACAAAAAGGTATTTCCGGAACAACTTATTCGTTCGATATTACAAACATTTATAGAAATATCTTCAATCCCAAGTTCGTTATTATAGGTTTTCAAAACAGATAGACAGAATAATCAAGAAAAAAATCCTTCAAAGTTCGATAGTTTGAATGTAAAAAATATCAGAGTAAAATTGAACGGTTCTTATTATCCAGATGAATTAACAAAATTTAAACATTTCAGGAGGTCTTTTCAGAATCATGTATCAGATGTATCAAGATTTTAAGAAAGTTTACTGTAATAATAAGGAAATGTATTACAATCCTAAAGAATTTTTAGCGAATAGACCTATTTATGTCATTGATACAACAAAGAGTTTGACAAATATTTCTGGTTCGAAGAACGATATAATTATCAATATGGATTTTCAAAAAGCTGTTACAAACTCGACATGTTATGTGGTTATGGTTTTCTGAGAAATTTTTAGCCTATGATGTGATTAAGAACGATATTAGAGAAATTCAATAACAAAAGACTTTTAATATGTTCTTGTTTTCTATTAACAAATAATTTTTAAACGTTAACTTAAAAAGTTATTACAAGGATTGAATAAATAAAATACATTGAAGATATTTCAAGAAGTTGTTTTTTATTAATTAAAGATGAAACATAAGTATCGTTTTAAAGACGTATTCACATCGTATTTGTACCACACACGGCGTGTGCAAAGCAAGGTCATTGTTTGGTGTCACTACTGTCCTTGTACCACACACAGCGTGCGCAAAGCAAGGTCATTGTTTGGTATCACTGGCGGAAGTGTTACAGATATGATGCAGGCGTAGTGATTAATACATATTCATTTCTTCTCTTTGTTCTGACGACATCGGTGACACCACTGTGGACTGTTGATCTTTCCAAAACAATCTGTATTCTTCATTCCTTCCCAACATAGTGTTTATTTCTTTCTTGATCTGTAGAAATTTGTGTACTGATATTGATAAGTTTTGAAGTTTTGGGTATTTGTTTATAAGTTTTCCAACACTTATAAGATTGCTTGCATAACCATCACTTATATTAAAATTAATTTTCAAATGCCTTTTCCATGTCTCATCCCTGTATTCAGCTTCAAAAAAACTTTTGTAAATGCAGAGATAATGGCCATAAACAGCATACATGTTAAACTGTTTTGTGTTGCTTATTTTAAGCTTATCACTACATTTAGTGAGGAAGTTATAAACAGCAGTCTGATCTGATTGTAGTGGAAGTGGCTCTTCATTTACTGTTAATGAGTTAACTAAAAGACTTACAAGGTAGCTATGTAACTTTGATGGATCCTTGGCTTTAGACGTTTTTTCTTTCAGCAGCGATTCAACGCTATATTTTGGACGTTTTGAAAGCACTAAATTACCACTATCATACTTCTGCTTAATATTATCAATTCCACACTTTGTTCAATTTGTAACAAAACCTTAACACACTCCCTATGGTACCGTTTCAAAGTATTCACTTGTTCAATTACATTAACCTCTTCCATCACTACAATATACAGTATGAAAATAGTTACTTGATTACAGATACACTGTTGATAACAAAGAGTGACCACACCCAGCGTGAGTGATGTGCAGCGTGCGCTTGTTGCGGTTACACTTGATGCATAGAGGAAAAAACTCATCGTTGAGCTGTACAAGGAAACATTACTATAACAAATCATTCATCTTGTATGTCTTTCATTATATCGAAATGAATTGCTGAATGACAAACGTTTCTCTTTTCTTCGTCAGAATCACACACACACAATATATCTGTTTTCGTGAATGTTTTTTCTATATAATTTTATCCCAATCTACAACAAAAGCGTGATCTCTTATAAATTCCTTTGATAAATCTTGTTGTTTACAAAGACTTGTTAAAAAACTAGCTGTATGCATATTCCTTGGCCAGTATGTGATATTGTCTTCTCAACATTTCAACAAATAAACAATGAAATTTAGCATAAAAGCGATGAAAAATGTCAGATTGTTGGTGTTTTAGTTTATTTTGTAAAAATCGGAATATTTTTCTTATTTTTCTATTATTTAATTTAAAATCTCCTATTACATTTAACATATTTATACTATCTAAGTTGTCTGTAATAAATTGGCATTGAACACCTTTTAGTACTTAAAAGTTCTCTGAATTCGTTTTCATTTAAGGATTCGTTTTCACTTAAGGAAAATATCAACATTTGTTTAACATATTTAGGTAATTCAAAGAAGTCTTTATAACTATTTCCTGTGATAAGTTCTTTAAATGCTAGAAACTGAAGTGATTTTGGAGAGTTCATGTTTGTTTGATGACTATTTAGTAGAATAGATTTTTTATTTAAGAAAAATAATTTGCTAAATTCATATTAATTCTCTTTCATTCCTTCTAAAACTTCAAAAATATACTCTTTCGCTGATGAAAAATCTCGATTTTCTTCCGGAATAAATCTTTGTAATCATAGACAAAATATCCTAAATAGTTGTACAGTAGAATGAAATTATTTCTATTTATCTCTGTTGTAGAAATGTAAACATAAACATTTGTGCTGAAAAATTTATATCTCGGTAGACTTAGTTCCATAATCTCCATTTATAAAAAAATCTTTTTTTTGTTTAAATGGAAGAGTATAATGCCAACTGTTACAAGTGTTATAATAGAGGAGAAATTATTGATAAAAAATATTTAGTTTGTAGAGATTGTAATTTTAATTTTGTACGAAAGACCTAAACCTAAGAAATTTCGAAATAAACTAACACATTTGAATAATCTACTTACAAAAATTGCAATATGGAGGTAAAAAACAAACAAAATTTGTTACAGAATTTAGAAAACAGAATAAACATTTTTACTTATCTCTTATAACCGTTGAAAAAATTATTTTCCTTTTCAAAGAATAACATTAGGTTTGTAGGTATCGATACACACGTTTTATTATGAGAAGATTTTTACCTGTAATTTTTTCATTATCTGGATGTTTGAATTTGATTACGATTTTAAGCCTGAAATCTTTGATGATTTTATAGTACATTTGGAGAAATTAAATGAAGAACCTCGTCAAAAGAATGTGGTTTTACTCCACATTCTCCCCCCTGACTTCTCGAGTGATTGTTAGCAAATTCCATCATTTCCGTTTATAAGTTTTAAATTATAGTTTATTCGTAGCAGACATTTCCGATAGATTTAATTTGAGAAAGTAGAAGCAAACAGCTATAGATTCGGTTAATTTTTCATTCGTGAGTTACTGTTTGATTTTACAGATTCGTTTATTGTCCTTTAAACAGTATTTTCCCTTGATTTACTGACAGGTCCCAAAAGTGGTCAAGGAACCCCATATTCATATCTACTCACACGAATATACATACAAACTACTCACACATACAAGCATACACATGAACATATAGATACCCATACATATGAACAAAACTTAAATAATATCAACTCAACAGTTTAAATTGACAATATATCCTCCAATATTTTCAATTTCACATACCCATTTTTTTAATTTTCATGATGTAATTTAATTTTTTGTTGTACTGGAAAAATTTGCTTACAGTTAAGTTATAAGGACGTGGTGTATTGTAAGTGTAAAATTACTTGTATATTGTTAAATGTGGTCTTGGAAGTGGAATAGAAAAAAATATTTTGTTATTCATATGGTTTTGTTAAATTAACATGGTTTGCAACACTTGAGGAAAAATATATTTAATCCTTTTTTTTAATCTTCTTCCTTCTGAGAAACTAAACAATCAGAAATAAAAATAATTTACTGTCCAGCTATAACAAAATATAATATTTATGTTGTTTTTGTTACCTCTCCAAACCATTGGTTGTACATTATATGAAATGCAATAACAATCGTAATTTTACATTATTTTTAAGATAATGATTTAAAACTTTCCAATGCTTTGACATGTTATGGCTTTAAGGTGTAAAACAATCCATTCCCATCAAATATTGCACTAATACTGAAATGTGTAATTTGAAGAATTTTTGGCTAGCTGGGTGTTTAGATCATGTTTAATCATATACTGGTTAAAAGCCTAGCTCAGTGGGGTAGGATGAATTTCTTCAACTAGCTACTTTTAGGATTTAGCTATATATCTAGGTGCCCCGTTTCAAGTTAAATGGCTGATAGTTCTCTTGTTTTTCAATATTGTTATAGATTATTAACCTATTATCCAATTCCTATGTAAAAAATTTATTTAAAATAGTAACTAAAATATTAATATATGTCATTTGCAACAAAATTAATTGATTTATTGATCTGGATCCTGTAACCGATATTACAACCTGACTATTGTATGTGGCACTGAGAGGGTTAAGTGAGTACCAAGGCAAATTCTTGTTTGTTGAGTAGTTTACATTATTTTTACTATAATTGAACCAAAGATAATCAGCATTTCTCATCTTATGGTAAACTTCTGTTTGGAATTTCCAAGATCAGTTTTGATGTTTGTTTTATTCATTATACTACAAAACATTATCTGTTTTGCTATCTGTATAATAGTATTCGTATATTATAAGTATTTTTTGGTATATACAAGTTAGTAGACAGAGAGATTTTCTTGTAATCATAATTAAATACATTTTAAAACACATAATGAGACAAAAAGAAACATAAAGTAACACATTATACAGTGGAAATGATGTTGTAGCTTGGAATGATTGGGACTATCAGAGCATTCACTCCTCAATCCAGGACGCCTAATTTTCACCATACTGAGTGCTCACAATAAAGGTGTGTCAGCCATCGCAATTACTACAGACAACTGCAAGATTATCAGTGGTGGTGGGGAAGGACAGGTATACAGTTCTTACATTGTACATCTCTAATTACCTAGTAATAAAAAGATTATTCCCAAATGGCAGAAGTTGATTTTCAAGTTTCAGTGGAATTTTTTTTCATTTTGTGAGACCGAGATCAGTATAGAATAGAATAGAAAATGCTAAGGTGATATTAGGGTTACATGGCCTTATCTTACATTTTATCCTTAACTATGGTGAATCCTCTGGAAAATTCTATCCATTAGTGTATTTATCCATACATGGACTAATGGCCATCTGATTGATGAATTTGAAGCTATCCAGATGATTTTTTCAAGTAAATTTGACATGTCTGTAGAACAAATAGATACATCCAAACAATATTATTAATTTCATTTAGGAGTTTAAAATTTAAAGAATAGCTTTCTTTAAATCTTGGTTTTATGGGTTTATTTTTTAAATCGTTGTAAAATTAATTAATACCAAATATGTTAATAAACCATTTATATTTTAATTATATTTCAATTATTTTATTGAAATTTTAACATTCCTGTCAATGTATTGACATATATTTACTTTTTCTACTATAGAGATGACAAAAATATAGTTCAAACTACATGTTCAAGAAAAATTCTTGTTCAAAAGTTAAGAAAGATTGTATTTATTTTTATTTTTGATACAAATGTAATTAAAACATTAAACAGGGTGTCTGAAAATTATTCTATCAAACTTTACAATTTGATTTGTCAGGTCAAAATATGTAAGAAAATGTTGTATAAATTATAGTCCTATCTTGCATAGTCAAACATTCAAACTTTTCAAAATGTTTAGTTTAACTTAAACAGTTTTATAGATGTAGCAGAGATGCCCGGGGTGGGATTGTGCAGGGCCACATGTTCAGATAGTTAATACGATATGGATTTGTCTAGTGCCTTTAGTCATATAGTGATACAATAATTTTATTTTTAACATAAAAACTATTAATTCTGTGTGGAAATAAATGGAAACAACTCGAATCGTTATTTTGGTTTTTAGGGTCTTATTCTTTTGAAAACAGAAGGACAAAAATAACACAATATTAAACTAAAAAAAATAAAATTTATGGATGCAAAAATGTTGTGGAGTGCACCTTAGTTTCACAAATGGGCCACCTGCCAAATGAAGAACACAACAGTTGTTATAATAGATTTTTGAACATTTTTCAAAATAATTAATTGTTAATCTTATAGCTTAATGTTGAATATAATTTCCATTGAGAAAAACATTGTAACACTTTTTTATTGTGTCTTGTGTATTGAACTGGATATGAAAACATTTAAGCTAGGAATATCCTGTATATGAATATTTGAGGAAAAATAAAAAGACAATTCTTCTGCACTTGAAAATGTATTAATGTTTATTTTAACAAGAGTAAGTTAAGTTTTTGAATTTAAAAAAGTATGAACATAGCTAGTATGTGTTATTTCTAAACGTCCACAGTTGAATTGTTAATGTATATGTATACATCTGAGGAAATGTCACATGCTTTTATATATCACATTAGGTGTAATATTCAAATGGTGTTTTAAAATGCGTACTGACCCAAATTTCCATGAGACTCCAGTATGATTGAAAACTGTATCTTTGGTAAGATAGGACCAATCATAAGTACTGTTCTTTAATACAGGGCCCCTGTTCAATTAATGTATTGGGGATACTGGTTCCAAAAATAATTAAAATTTAATAGTGTGTGCAGGTACGCAATTACAATTACTTGAATATCTTCAAAAAAACCTTTCAAGTACCAGTTTCGTGCCACTACTTTCCTCATTGCAATTCTCTGTAACAATGTGTGGAAGGTATCAGACTGAAAGGCCGGTCTCCTCACTAATAGAGGGCGATGGTAATAAATGGCCTGTCAGAATCCAACAAACTGTTTTTCCAACACCTTATCCACCTGTGATGCATCCTGATTCGACCGGGAACCTGATCGTTCCCGTGGGGGGACGTATCGATGCGGTGATTTGCTTTCCAACAAGCTCCCGGCCTTCCTTTTAAACCATGTTGTGTGCCACCCTTTTAAAAAACTCTTGTTACAGTCTTAAGGGAATCATGCCCCCAAATTAAGGCCTGGTGTAAATGAGTTCAAAGGCCCTGCAAACACGGATTTTCCCACCCAAGTTTTAAAGCTAAAACTTCATAGTGCAATGTGGTGCTATGTGCAAGATATGGTCTGCTCACATGTTGGCAACAATTTTAACACCATAACAATAAATAACAACATGTTTATATAAACATTTAATCCACCCCTCCTGTACTCAATGCTACGCCCGCCAACTTGCACCGTAGGGTAACAGATTAAAATGGCGCCTCAGTATAATATTAGGATGTGGAGCACCTCAATACTCTCTAGCAAGCCCAGCGACATGGGTCACCGCGAGAACCCCTTAACTCAAAATCCTCACACCCTTTCTTGCATAATGTTTACGCTCTAATCAGGCAAAGTAAACTACAAGAACTTTGAAAAACAGTAACAAAGACTGGCTTATGAGAAGACCGTCTACAATATGGTATAGTACTCAGTAACGCTACCAAATTTGTGTAACATTGCTCTGAATGGTGAATATTTTCACATGGTTAGCAAAACCGTGTTGAAGGGAATAAAAACTAAAGAATGAAAACCAATAAATAATTTTGGTCAAGACACCAATTTAATTATAGAAACACACACCAATCCTTTGAAAATGTAGAGTTCTATATTTGTAACATAGCT
>NW_025780174.1:0-52500 GCF_021130785.1 Homalodisca vitripennis | reverse complement strand
GGGGGGTTGTGGGGGGGTGTGTGGTTGGGTGTTGTGGGGTTGTTGGTTTTGGGGTGTTGTGTGGTGGTTTTTGGGGGTGTGTGGTGTGGGGGGGGGTGGGGTTTGGTTGTGGTGGGGTTGGGGGGGGTGGGGGGTGTGTGGTTTGGGTGGGGGTGTGGTGTGTGGGGGGTTGGGTGGGGGGGTGGGGGGTTGTGGTTTTGGGGGGGGTTGGGGGGGGGTGGGTGTTTGGGTTGGGGGGGGGGGGGGGGTGGGGTTGGGGGTTGTGTGGTGTGTTTGGGGGTTGGTGGTTGTTGGGTTGGTGTGGTGGGGGTGGGGTGGGTTTGTTTGTGGTTTTGGTGGGGTTGGTGGGTGGGGTTGTTTGTGGGTGGGGTGGGGGTTGGTGGGGGTTGGGTTTGGGTGGGGGGTTTGGGGTGGGGGGTGGGGGTTGGGGTGGTGGGGGGGTTGGGGGGTTTGGGGGGGGGTGGGTGGGTTGTTGGGGTGGGTGGGGGTGGTGGTGGGGTGTGGGGGGTGTTGGGTGGGGTGTTTGTGTTTTGTGGTTGGGTGGTTTGTGGGTGGGTTTGGGGTTGGGGGGGGGGTTTGTTGTGTGTTGGTTTTGTGGTTTGGGGGTGGTGGGTTGGGGGTGTTGGTGGGGGGGTTGTGGGTTTATTTGGGGGGTGTTTTGGTGGGGGTGGGGTGGGGGGGGGGTTTGGGGGGGGGTTGTTTTTTTGGGGTGTTGGGGTTTGGGTTGTGTGGGGGTGTGTGGTTGTTTGGGTTGGGGGGGGGTGGGGGGTTGGTGGGGTTGTGGTGGGGTGTGGTTTGGTGGTGGGTTTTTGGTGGGGTTGGGTGTGTGGTGTGGGGTTGGTGGTGGGGGGTGTTGGGTGGTGGGTGTGTTGGGTTGGGTGGGTGTTGGTGGGGTTGTGGGGGTTGTTGTGGTGGGTGGGTTGGGTGTTGGTGGGGTTTGGGGTGTTTGTGGTTTGTGTTGGGGTGGGTGGTTGTTGGTGGTGTTGGTGGGGTTGGGGTGGGTGGGTGTGTTGTTGGGGGGTTTGGTGGGGTTGGGGGGGTTGGTGGGGGGGTGTTGGTGTGGTTTTTGGGGGTGTTTGTTTTTTGGGGGTGGGTGTTGGGGTGTGGGGGGGGTGGTTGGTGTGGTGGGGTGGTGGTGGGGGTTGGTGGTGTGGGGGTTTGTTGTTGGGGGTGGGGGTGGGGTGGGGGGTTTGGGGGGTGTGGTGTGGGTTTTGTTGGGTGTTTGGGTGTGGGGTGTGGGTTGGGGTGTTGTGGTGGGGTGGGGTGTGGGTGTGTGGTGGGGGTATTGGGTGGTTTGATTTTGTGGGTGGTGTGTGTTGTTTTTGGGTGGGGGGGGTTGGTGGGGTGTGGTGTGGTGGGTGGTTGTGTGGGGTGTGGTGTGTTTGGGGGGTTTGGTGGTTGGTGGTGGGGTGTTGGGGGGTGGGGGGTTGTGTGTGGGGGTTGGTGTATTGGTTTTTGGGGTTGGAGTGTACCAGAGCGAGTTTTGATTGCATTTGGAACGTAACTGGTTTGACTGTAGCAGTCTTTAACTAGTGCTCATCAGTAGAGCATATGAAGTAGTTATTTAGTTGTCCTGCTACTTTAAGAGGATCGTTCAGTAACTTTCTGTTCACACTCAGCTGAATCTGAGGCTCTCTCTGTCCTTTTTTCTGTCTTTGTTTATCATAGCCTACTTAGCTTTTGATTTGTTTTGAGGTATTTCTATGTATTCTATAGTAGCTTGCTTTGCACAGATTTTAATTTTGTCATCCTTTTTCTTTGCATCAGTGCAAATTGCGTTGTCTTTATTATCTCCTGTCAGTTCAAATTTAGTGAGAGGTTGCAGATAGACTAGCTTTAGCAAAAGTGCCTCTTTTTGTCATACACATTTCAATATTTCTTTTCTCTCTCTCTTTTTTTAGGCAGGCTATCTCTATACATGCACACAATGAGTTGTAAAAATCGTTGTAGGTTCAGTCAAAATTTGTGTCATTATGGACTTGGAGCCAGTGATTGTCTGCTAGAAGGTACTTTATGTGTTGAAGACTCTCTTCATGGAAGTGTTGAATGACCTGACCTGATTGGGTTGTGATTGGAGATGAAATTTTGAGGTTGCATATTGAGAACGACCACAACTTCCAATTCTTTTGTGTACCGATTTGTACATACACAGTCAATTGATGTGGAAGTAGTAATTTTAACTCTGGTAGGAGTAGGTGTTCCCATTCTCTGGATCCACTTAAGAATAATTGGATACTTAACTAGAACAGGCCTAAATTTGGAGAACAAACAGTTGAAAATCAATTTATATGCAGTATATCGCAGCATTTCGATTATCTTAAAAGATTTCAGTAGTTACTATTGAATAATTTAAAATCAGTGGTGTGGAACCCTTAATTTGGAGTCATTTCCTTATGGAGCACTTTTAATTTTATTTATGAAGCCTTATAGTAATTTTGAAATGTAAATACGTATATTTAACTCAAATTTTGTGTTTAAACTAGCATATTCAAAATTAGAAATCAATGATACAACATAAGTATTGTTTGCTAGAAGCACTAATGTCATGTATTTATATTTATTGCTGAGCATTCAGCGAAACTTCTCCTGCCAATTGCTGATGAACAAAATCTAATTTCTGTCTGTCGGTATGCACAAGAAGTATCAGAACGAGTTGACCCAAAGCATTGAAATGTGGTGTGAAACTTTACCTGTACTAGCTTTACGTCGGTGTTGAAAATGGTAATACTGCTCCATTGGGAGTCCTGATTTCTGTCTGTTAAGAGAGTGACCTTGGCTGCATTAGTTTTATGGGAAACCATGTTTGGAATGAGAAAAACACAGAAGAAACCAATTATTAAACAAATAATCAATATTTTGAAGGTCAATTGTATGACATTTTTCAGTAACCTATCAGTATATGCAAAGAAGTTACTTTGTGATATACACAAAATTTTAAAAAATTTTTGTTTGAAAACCTTTCAAATATTGATAAACCTAAAAAGCGTTTAGATATGTATTAACTATATTTGAGACATGTTTCAGAACTCCACAACTAAAAATGCATTAGTTTAAACATTGTTTACATGGGTCTACAATCCAGATGTGAGTACAACTGGCTCTTAACCTGCAATGTAATTTGTGGTTCAACGTTTTGTGAAGTTTCTCCTATTAGTTAAAAACTAACCTCATCCTTACTAACTCTATATCAAAATTGAACATCTGCCCATTGGGAGACGCTCTCTGGGACAAGATTTTGTCTGCTGTAGTATAATATATCACACACATAACCATTTGATTAAAGTTTTTGGAGGTTCAGTAGTTTCATAAACAGTCAGCTGTTACATGAGATACAAATATTTATTTTATATCGCGGTCCTTTGTGAGATATTAACAACAATGTGTACAAGTCAGATAGGACGTTTCTTTTTCTTTTTTGGGTTATAAATTTCCAGTAATTTAAAAGATAACTAGAAAATTATATTGTAGTATTAAATGAACTGGGCCTTTATTTATTTAATTTTTAAATGATTGAACGAATGTACTTAAGCATGATGAACTGCACTTATCTCACACTGTAAAGTTAATGTAATCAGTAGTTTCAAGTTTTTTTATGGTTTTATAAAATAGTCCTATTATTGCTATATAAATCATCACAGAATTGCAATTATTGGAATATTAATGTATATATACTGATTTTAGGAAATTAATTCAAGTACACCGTTAAATCCAGGGTCTTGTGTGGTATGAAGCTTGCACTAACAGTTTGGTAGATTAATAATTAATTTTGAAATTAATAAACTTGATTGGCATACTACAATATATTAGTCTTAGGACATGATTACCTAATTATTTATTTAACAATGTTTTTAGAAGTTTATATCTTGTTTAAACAGTAACCATTGGTGGAATTAATTTTAAAGTGCAAATAGATTTGAGAATAAGAATAACCTCTTTTCAGGTGTGGAAGTATAAGGAAGGTATCACTACTCATGTCGGTGTGGGTCACGCAGGGGTTATCACCGGGGTGAGATTTAGTCCTGACCTGCGCACTATTGTCAGCACGAGCGCTGATGGAGCAATCTTTCTGTGGCGCTGTCCTACCATGGAGCAGCTGACGCCCCCGGGAACAGCTGACAGCATCAGCTCCAGGAGCACATGCAGTATACGGGAGAGGAAATTAAAGAACACTGAGAATATATCACAAATATCTCCTACACAGAGTGTTCGAGCTCATGGTGCACAAGAACAGGAACCTTCAATGTGTCCAGCTGGTCAGTCATGCCTAAAACTTGTTATAGCCAACATTAAATACTTGTATAATGGATTAAATTTTTGTCTTGATTTCATTATTAAATTAAGAATTTGCCTGTCTTGCCACTGAAAGATAATGAGTGTAGCTTTATTGTTTTTATTATGAGTTTAATAATGAAGTACAAAGGTTCTAATTCAAATAATTCTTATTCCATGTGCACATGTAAACCATTTAATTGAGTTTACTTTCCTCATGAGTTTACATTCTGATGAAAAATTTCTCAACTGAATAACAAGAAGACTTCATAAAATGTCTTTTTAAAAGATTTTGAAATGTAATGAAAGTTTTTCAGATTTTATTCAATTGTACTAATTTCAATACTGCAAAATCTTGACATTAGTCTCAATACACACTAACCAATTGACATCTTATTTAAAACAAAGTCTACATGGCAGTCCCTGTTGAAATTCTCTTTTATTTCAAGAACTAACATTTTTGTATATTTATACTGATTGGTTTTGTCATTATTTTTAAAGATGTTTGATTGTAATTTTGCTCTTGATTGTTTAGTACTGAATAAAATTAAACTTGTCTTGTTTGAATATAAAAAAAGATTTTTACTGTCCAAAGATTCTGAAATCTTGGATAAAACACAGTATAAAGAGACTTCACTTTTCTTTAGTGACTTTTCTCAGACATAACATCATCATTGTACAGAGTCAACTCCCGACTATCTAACTGCCGTGGAGTCAACAATTCTTAACTCTTTTAATCAAAGGAAATAGCCACTGTATTCTTTGATACATCAAAAGTGTATGACACAGCTTGGAGAAGAAGTTTTGTAAATACTTTAACCCTCTGAGTGTTGTATTAAAGACCCCAGGAGTGATTTGCCATTTTTGTGACTTTTGCGGTGTTTAAGAAAAACATTTTAAAAGATCAAAAACTAAAAATAAGTGCGCATATATATATATAAATACAGGGTGTATATTATGTCTGGAAACACCCAAATATATCCTTTAATAATTTAAATATAAATTTGAAACCTCTTACAATCGTGATAGAGATTGGGCATCTACTTTTTGGAACAATGTTTTGTTATGTCACACCAACGGGGGACCGTCCTGCCGAGGGTATCGTGAATATTCTTAATGGAAGCCTATACCTTGTGATACATAATTTTTAAAGGTAATAGCTTACTGAATGAATGCCACAAACCGCATCTCAAAGGAATTATTCTATCAGAAAATAGAGCATTTTTAGTATTGAAAATTTACTGATGTTCAACAATGTAATTTTAACATGGTTCTTGCCACAAAATGTGTTACACTAATTTTTTAGCATTTTTTTAAATGTTCAATTAAAATAAAATAAACAATTTATTTTAAAGCTGGTTTCATTAGTACAAATTTACCAGTTTTTATTACAATGAATAAAACTTATGAGTCACTTTCTCTGATTACTTATGAATCTGTACTTGGTGTTTTCCAGTCAGCAGGAAGGTTTAAAGAGACAAAAGGTCACTAGCCTATGAGAAACATTATTGTGTTATTAATCATCTGGTCTACAGGTTTCAGTTTGTTGAGCATGGAGCTTTCACTAGACAGGTCTAAGCTTGGGAATTACAAATGGACAAAGGTCATATCATTCCTGTCGAGTTAATCAGTGTCTCTGAAGCATTGCTGTCAACAAGTTATCTAATTACAGTAGTTCAAGTTTTTATTTGGCATTTTAATGGAATTGTCTGAAAGAGAACGAATTACTCTGTTGATGATGCGAGGATATGGCGATCGTCAAAGATCTTATCGGGAAGTTTGTAATTTGTTTAATGACACTTTCCCAGAAAGGAATCCCATAAGTGTTTCAACGATATCAAAAACTATTGAGCGTTTTTGAAATGACAGGGAGTGTACGTAATCGGCCAAAGTCGGGTAGGATACAATCTGCAACAGATGAAGAACATGCACTAGATGTTTTGCAAACATTTATTGAAGACCCACATACATCGCTCAGAAAAGCTGCACAGCAACATGATATGCACCCTATGTCTGTGAGTAAGATTTTGAAAATTAATAAATACAAACCATTTAAAGTTTCATTTAGTCCAACAGTTAAGTTGAGGATGATTACGACAGAAGAGTTGAGTTTTGTGAACTTGTGATGCGCAAATGTGATGACAATAGAGATTTTCTGACCAACATACTATTTTCTGATGAGGCAACTTTTTTTCCTAAATGGCAATGTTAACAGGCACAATTGCCGTTACTGGGCTAGTGAAAACCCACATTGGATTACTGAGTCCCATTCACAGCAACCACAAAAACTGAACGTATGGTGTGGAATTTTAGGTAACAAAATTGTTAGACCCTTTTTCATCAATGGAAATTTAAATGCCGAACTTTACTACAATATGCTCCAAAATGAAATAATCCCAGCTATTCAAATTGCATCAGGAGAATACTTTGATAATGTATGGTTTCAGCAGGATGGTGCTCCACCCCATTATGGGAGACAGGTAAGAGAGTATTTGGATTTAAGGTTTCCTCCATAAATGGATTGGCCGAAGAGGAGAAATCGAAATGGCCTCCAAGATCTCCGGATTTGTCACCAATCGATTATTTCCTATGGGGTCATTTAAAATCCAATGTTTATAGAAGAAAGCCTCATAATTTGGAAGACCTAAGAAACAGGATTATAGAGGAGATTGCTTTGGTAACTGAAGAAATGTTAGGCAACTCTGTCGAATCATTTTACACAAGATTGGCTCATTGTCAAACCGTAGAAGGAACACAGTTCGAACAATTGCTTGACACCAAATGCAGGTAAAACGTTTGTTGTAAGACTTTTCTAACAGCATACATTATTTTTTTATTTGTAATAAGAAATCAATAACATAAGTATTTCCATAATTGTTACTGTAATAAAAACTGGCAAATTTGTGCTAATAAACCCAGCTTAAAATGAAATTTTTGTTTTATTTAATTGAACATTAAAAAAAATGCTAAAAAATTAGTGTAAACACATTTTGTGGCAAGAACCATGTTTAAAATTACATTGTTGAACATCAGTAAATTTTCAATACTAAAAATGCTCTATTTTTTCTGATAGAATAATTCCTTTGAGATGCGGTTTTTGTGGCATTCAATTCAGTGAGCTATTACCTTTAAAATTATGAATCACAAGGTATAGGCTTTCATTAAGAATATTCACGATACCCTCGGCAGGACGTCCCCCCGTTGGTGTGACATAACAAAAACATTGTTCCAAAAAGTAGATGCCCAATCTCTATCACGATTGTAAGAGATTTCAAATTTATATTTAAATTATTAAAGGATATATTTGGGTTGTTTCCAGACATAATATACACCCTGTATATATATTACACACCTTTTTTTACACTTTGAATACAAAACATCAAAAATAAATTCTAAACGTTGAACAAAAACCTTGTTTTCAGTCTAGTTTTGAGAGAAAAATCACTAACACACTTTCTTCTTTTCGGGTCATTAGGGGCCTCCAGTAGTGTTGTAAGTTCCAGAAACATTCCTTATGTGCCCCACATCTGGGAAGTGATAAGTGCTTCTTTTGTTGCTGATGCAAACTGTACAAAATCTTGTGCCCTTGTTAGAGAATTGTACTCCAACAACTCCACTTGTACGTTCTTCTACTAGACGATTGTTCGAACATATGAACAAAGGTTAGTCACAATGTTCTAGTGTCACAATGAACTGGCGCAGCTGATGTCCTACAAAACAAAGAATAAATAAAACTGCTATTTTTTCAACAGACAGAAGACATTATACAGTCACCAAGTAGTCTAGATGTTTTAAATTGCATAATATTCTAATCATCACGTTATCACTATTGACAACAGGTAATGTCGGTAGAAAACTATGGCATTGCATAACTGTCAAAAATCCAACACAAAACACTCAGAGGGTTAATGTTTTGGGGCGTGGAAAATCACATGATTCTATTTATTAATAGCTTGTATCATAGTGTAAAATTTGCCTGTCGACTGTCTTCGTTACTCACTGCACAGATGCAACATGAATCTGCCAGCTTTGTTGAAATATATCCTATCTGATGATAAATTTTTCATTTGCTTCTTTCTTTTCTCAAAGAGGGGTTCCTAGTAAATGCTGTCTAATTTATATTCTTGTTGATTGTTGAGTTTGTATTTATTAATTTATAATATTTATTGTTTAAATATGAAAAATATTTATATTAAATATTACTCTATTTATTTATTGTTATTTAGTTTGAAGTTTATATTATTATTATTTGTTATATTTATCGAGTTAACCCCTTTGCAGCCTATCTGATATAAAAGATATCAAATGGATTATTGATAAAATTTGGTAATAGAGTTTAGTCTTCATTTGAGTACTCCTGATTTAGAGCTTTGTACCATCCCAGCAAGTGTAGGAGGCTAACTCTACTACTACACTTACCTTGCTAAGACGATCTGACAGACTCGTCTATCTCTTTATAGTAAAATTTATTTTAACGTTTGGTTTTTTTTTTTTTTTTTTTTCTGCTTGTGTGGTTTGTAAGAGTATATTACGTTTTTATAGCAATATGCCATTGTAAACATGTAGCATAGGAAGATGTTTCACATTAAGAACTAGTGGTGAGTGCTTAAAATAAACTGGTTGGAAATGGAAGCTAAACAAGAACAGACAACAAAACAAATCTCTTCTGGCACACTCTTTGAGTAACCCAAGGTGTGTTCCATGAGTGAGTTGATTTTAGATGTACTATATTAGGAATAGATATGTTCCAAGCAAATGTGAAGATTCATGAAAGTTGTAGAACTATTTTCCTGGGCAGTTTGCAACATTGGATCGTCCATTTTAGGGACAAGAGTTGAGAGCTGAATATTGAGCAGTCGGAAGCTGGGCTTATACAGGGATGGAGGCAACAAATTAAATTTCTTTTGACAAAGAAGTTCTCTAAAGAAGATTCTAACTGGTGACTTGGTGGCATGTGTCCCAGATTAGGGGCAGTTTATCCCAGTTAATTGGTAAAATTAGTACAAATCAATGGTTTTTTTACTTTTGTTCATTTGGTATAATATGGTCGTTTTCATTATATTGAACCACAACAGGATCTACTACTATTAATGGAATTTCTATAATGTAGTTATTACAAATTAAATGTTGATAGTGTTTGCTTTGTTTTGTGATTCCTCAAGTTTTGAAAAAATTACCTTATTTCAAAGATATGCTGAAGCACATTATCAATATTGTCAAAATACTATTATAAAATATGCTGACAAACTGAAGCCTCAAGTAAATAATAAATACAACTGTATCATTTCTCAGTTCTCACATTTTAGTTTTAAAATTGATTTTAACACTTTATGTTTCCTCAGGCGGCTCAGTCAAGTGCTACTGCAGTGGAAAATGCAAATGTAAAGCAGGTTTCAACCAGTGAATTTTCTTATCTGGGTAAGTTTATAGCAGGTTTGACAACAATCTGGTTATAATGGTTTTCCTCTCCATAGCTTCTTCAATATTCATACAATTTACCCTTTATAAACAATATAATTATTACTTTACATTAAATTGTATTTTGTATTAATTTTAAGAACATTGTGTTTTGATAGCTCATTAGTCATATTAGACATGTATGTGGAACATGTGTAGTAGAGAAGACAAAGACAGTAGTAACTTTAGAGGAAAGATTTTGACTGTATGAAAACAATTTTTGGGAGGGTTAGGGCAGTTTTTTTAATGAGAATTTAGTTAAAGTCAAAAGTCTCGAAGAGGTTTCATCCAAGTTGAAACAAAAGTTAACTAGAAACTTCAATAATAGTTCCGTTTTATGTCAGAACTAAAAAGTATTTTTGTGATTTTTCAAAATTTAATTAGAAATGTAAAAATTATTGCAGGTATTGTATCTTTCATAAATATATTGGGAGCCTTAACTTGGTTTCTCCCACGAGTTGTAGAACGGTGGCTCCAAGTCTGGTTGTTTTTACCTCTTAGATGCCAGCGCTAAAACTTCAAAGAGGATATGCTCAGTTTGTTTCCTGGCTGCAAAGATGACATAGTGGTTCATTGTTATAGAAACCTATCTTTGTCAAATTACTCTTGAAGCAGCCATGTCCAGTAAGGAGAGCCTCCTCAGGTGATCTCTACCCAAGCAAAGCAAGGACGTCTTGGCAAGCAAGAAGGCTCCGAGAAGTTTCTTGCAAAGTTTAAGAATTGACACTACTACCTATGAATGTGTTCATCATGAGGCCATTTTTTGCTATGCAGTCACAGCCTGAGAAAGGCTAATCCTGCAGATTGTTACCTTCACCAGGAAAAATATGGTGGCTAGCACAGAGATGGGTTGTAAATAATAGGAATAAATATAAACCGATGCAAATCAAGCTTCTATAGCTGTAAAGAACTTGATAGGTACAAGTCATTACCAAATGAATGTTAAATATATACTGTTCATTCAAAATACTAGTAAACTATGCTAAATTAAAGGGAACAGTTCGCTCAAGCAAAAGAGCTATACATTAATAATGCAGCTATCAATAAATATAATTCTAAAAACAAATAGGATTTAACTAAGAATGTCTCAATGAAAGTCTTTTATTTACTAAATCACACTCTATTAGATTGAAGAGGAAGAGATAAAGGAGTCTTAGTTTCCAACATGTCAATCTAAACTTATTGCGCACCCCAAGTTTTGCTGTTAGAACCGACTACTTCTGTACCTTTAACAAGATCCAAAAGCTTCTGCCCAATGCTGACGTCGTATTCGTCGTTGAGCTTCCAAGTAGGGTTCTTTTCCTAACCTCAAGCTTCTCACAATCCAAAATAATGTGTTAGCAGTCTTCTCCAGCTGATTACATAGTCTATTCCTAGGGTGTTCAGTACTGAGTCCTAAGGTATGCAAGTATTTTTTGAATTGATTATGTCTAGTAATGAGGGAAATGACCTTTATCAGAAGGTCTTTGTTAGCTTCATCAACCGGTTTGTGAACTGGATGTATTAGTGTCTTTAATGAGCCAAATGATTGCCCAGAGAGACTCTGCCACCAATAGCAGTGCTTATCTCTGAACCATTTTCTAATATTTTAGTAGGCAGTTGACTTGCTTATACCACAAGCCAGTTCAGGTCAAAGAAAGTGCTTCTTTGAGCCATTTCTCACTAATTTGTTAGCAAGTTCATTGCCCTTAAAACCGACATGTCCAGGAAACCAGTTGAGACGTACTGAATTACGACTAGCTACAATGGATAAAGTCAACATTTTGCCATACCAGCCTTTGAAGTAAATTCTGGTATACGATATTAGCAAAAGCTAGAGTAGCTTATATTTTGCCGAGAGCTGTTCTGGGAGATGAACTCTACACCCCATAGCCAGATCTGCCCTCTATCAAGGACCCATCTGTGTAACAAACTAGATCACCCTTATTTAATATCACTCACACTATATAGTTTTTTTTTTTATTTCAAACTTTTAGAAGTACTTCAACTGTCTAGTTTGTTGGATTTAATACTGCAAAGTTTTATTGACAATTGTACTGTTACACAACTGGTATGATTTTATTTAATCATCATTTATTTTTCAGTGCATGTTGTGGAATCTATCTGAAGGAAAAATCATAATAATAGAACAAGTTTTATGGAAACTGCCAATCACAGATTTAAGTCAAATTCGCATATGTGTTCCTAAATAAAATTGTTTTTCACAACAGCATAATAAATTGCACATTTTTACAACAAACTGTGTGTTTTTTTTATAACCATTCCTGCAATTTTACTGTCAGAGAATAAATTTGTTATATCAAACATTACACTGCTCGTTTACTAACATCTGCAATTCAGTATCAATCAGATTTTCACAAGTACTTGCCATGCACTGAGGTACAAAGAAACATGATGTACAATTCTACTACTGTTTATTATTTAAAATCCTAAAATAAATAAAAGGCAGATCAATTATTTACATAACCAAATCAAATATATTTTTATACATTAAAGGCTATGAATTAATACAAATTATACACATATAGAGACTACAAAAATTGGGCAGGGGGGTGATAAGTTTAAGTTGAAAAACAAGTTATAAATAGTTCATTATAGTTGGCCTTGGCAGTTAAATTAGAGTTATTTCACAGATGTAATATTGTACACTAGGTAACCAACTCAACAGAGAACAAAAGCTTGAATGCTGGTTCAAATTAAATATTCCAATTATTAATATGTATGGGATTAAATTTTGTTGTTGAAAAAGGATAGCCAATTAAATAAGAATCTGGAGATTAAATATTAAAAATTTCTTCAACTTGGTATCACAAAATAAATGTGTCTTTTAGAAAAACATATTAGTTTGTCAGTCTATTGGGGGATATATATATATATATATATATATCCTAGTTATTAAATCTTTCTATTGGAATTAATACATAAGAAAAGTGGAATATTCTTTGGAGTAAAAAGGAATAATCTCACCACTTTATATATCTTGAGGTTATGATGACACACAAAAATAATTATCATTGAATGTTTGTGCTGAAAAGATTGAATTATATTGTCCAAAACACATTCAAGAGGAAATTAAAAGAGAGTTCCTCAAAAACGTGGGAACTCAAGAGTACAACTTCTGTCTATAATGGAATTATCCTAGTATTTGTGACAATGTCCCTAGGAGCGTTAGAGGGAGGTAATGTGAGGGTGAGGAACTGCATCTCTCTCTCACGCAACTTGCTGCAGCCGCGCGCTTTGTCAGCCAACAGAACAAGGGGATGAAGTAGAGTTAGTCTCGTAGAATCGCATTTATTATTTAGTTTTTCTGTATTAATTCGTTGAGAGAGTTCAATGATTAAATCTAACTTTGGCATTTCTGATTTGCTACTGCGTAAGATTCTTAAGGCATTTATAGACTTTGACCTCTTGGCCTTACTGAAAGCTGAGTTTCAATGTTTCTGTAAATCTCTTATGAAATCATTTATCCGAGGGGCGGGGGCTCGAGATTCTTTTTGTGACAATGTGTGCATGTTTATTGAGAAAGCTGATAAGAAAAAAGTTAACGTGCATGTCATGCACGTTATTGGTGGCAGTAACCTTATACCAGGGCAAAGCAGAAGCATCAGTGAGAAGAGCAACATAATCTAAGGTCACATAAACAAATACTAAACGTAAACTTCAATGTTACTGTTGTTAAACAAAACTTCATAGCAAACATGTAAGGGTACTAATTGTATTATTAATAATAACTTAAATTGTTATTTTTATAAAATATAATATTTGAAAGTGTTTAAACATACAGAACTGTTAATTAAATAATTAAAATAAGAATGTAAATAGTATTAGAATATTATTATAAATGTATGCCGTCCTGGGTTCAGGTGTTTCTAACCCCGTGCTGCGCTGTTACTCTCTTCAGCAACTCCAGCCGCTGCGAGGTCAGGTCTTCCCGCACCGTGATGCACGTACCTGACGTACCCTTCAATTTCTTTTTGTTGTTATAAATCGTTCGCCGGTCCTAGAAGCTGATTAGGCGAACGATGATGAGACGGCGTCTTCCTACCGTCGGGGTTGGGCTTGGGCTGACCGCCGACCCGGTGCGACCTGGAAATTGCAGATGCAGACTGGTTCACACCGAGGTTATCCCGACAGAGGTCCACCACGATGCGGTTGGTGTCTTCCCCTGTCTTCTCCACCTCGAAGATGCGAAGGTTCTGGCGTCTCTGGTACAGATAGATTACTCAGACATGAAACGGTTCGCGCATGGAGGGGTGAGGAGTTTGAGAAGTGTGGGCCGGGGTGGGTAAGAGGAGCGGGGCGGCAGGTGCGGCCGGCAGCTACTAGCACTACTGCAGACATTGGGCTGATGCGCGTGTCTAGGCATTGTACTCCCTTAAAATTACACGACTCCAAGATATTGCTGGTTAACAAAATAAAATATTACTATGAATAAATATTTAATGAATAATAAAAACTTATGAATAAATTATTTATGTGTTGTATACACTAGGCTTACCTTAATCATCCACTAAAGGAGTAATCCCAGCCATGCAGTCGTCATCGGTGATTTGTTCTTCGAAACGGCCGGAGCAATCGGCATCGCTTCCTTCGCTATCACTGACACTGCCCTCACTTTCATTGTCTTCCCACAAGCTAGTAATAAATCTCTCCGTGACATCATCGATGATCCTTTCATGACGTAAATATTCTTCTTCCACCTTTTTCACGTGTTCGCAGCGGGTTTTCCATTCATCTTTAGTAATGGAATCAAACTTTTCTTTTGCTATTTCCATAACACTTTTTGTAGAGTATTTAATATTTTTCTTTTTTATATACTCTTTTACCGTGGCCCATATCAATTCTATTGGGTTGAGGTCGGGATGGTATGGGGATAACCTTACAACATGATGGCCTGCTTTTTTTTAATATATGATCTATTTTAAAATATTTTAAATGATGACTTGTTAATTTTTATTAAGTTGTACAGTTCAGGTTTTAACATAGCTGAGTTGTGAGTAATATTTTTCTCAGTTAACCATTTGATCATATCCTTTTTTAAACTAGACGATGTTGGTGCTGGATTTAACTGTACATTATGGTAGGGCGCGTTATCAATAACTAGAACACTGTTCTTCTTTAGGTTTGGAACAAGTTTGTCTTCTACCCATTTCTTATAATTTTTAAAATTCATATCTTGGTGATAATCACCTGTCTTCTTTCCAGATTCAAACATTACGAAGGCATTAGGGACGAAACCATCTTCACTACCAGCATGGAGAACAATCACCCGTTTCCCTTTACTTATTGGGTTCTTTAAACTTTTGGTTTCACTTTCTGTCCAAATCTTGGAGACCGCAGAAGAGCTGTGAAAATAAGTTTCATCCATATATTACAACATAACTTACAATGTTATGCCCTGCTTCACGAAACTCTTAAAATTTTCTCAAATAATTTAACCTCATATTCCGAATATCTGACTTTTCTACGAGGAGTTTCCGATTATTTTCTGCCCTCTTCCACTTGAAACCTAGGTCCAAAATAATTTTTCTTAAACTAGATACACTCCCTTGATATTGCCCTTAAAATACCCTTTAATGTTGGCCTTTCCTCTTCTGTTACGTGAAACTCGTTTATCACTCTTCTTAGTAAACATTTATTAAAATCATCGTAATCACTCTTTTCCTTTTTTCTTGGTCTTCTTTTATGGGGAGTGGTGAACTTCTTTGTTTCTCCCGGGGAATTTTCACTTTCTTTTAAAACTCTATACACGGTACTTGATGATTTCCCACAAGCATCTGCCACTTTTAGTCTGAGCTGTTTTCCTGACATTCCGGGGTACTGTTTCTGCATATAATTGTAAACGTTGTATATTATTTCACGTGCTTGACTGTGAATAACAGGTTTTTTAATAGTTTTAGAAACCGAAGCACCTGCGTTGTCCATTGTAACAACTGATACGTATGTTTTTAGTCACGCTAGTAGACACTTCACTCGTAGAGCAGATAGAACTGACTGACAGCGCTGCTCGGTGAGACGAGCTCCTCACGCGTGGAATTTAATGGGGTGATCAGCCGAGGCGGAGAGAAAGAGTGGGGATGGAGGGGCCCCTCCTGCCAACTAGAGATAGCCCGTGTATTAGAATAGTGGAATGGGCAGTCAGCGCGTTCTCGCTCTGTACTCATCTGAATTTAATTTAGTTCAGCACCTGGCAAACCTATTAAAATGTATCACTGTATTTTCAAACCCCTTTCCGTAGTTTAGTACAGCATACATATATCAAATATAGTAACCAAGGATTAGCAATAACAATTACATATTATAGCCACCCAAACCAGTTAGTCAGGACGAAATTTTACCTATGATGATCTTATGACACTATAGAACACTTCAACTGCTTATCACTGCCGAAGTAAGAATGTCAAATAGTTTTACACTACGCAAATGAAAGTTATCGTTCTGAAAAACTCAATGTTGCAAAATATCCTGCTGTATATCAGTTCGTAAGTTTCGTTGACATCTTGACGGTTGTAATATCCAATAATATGATATCAAATCCTATAACAAATAAAAGTTTTGAAAGCCAAAAGCATAAACTCGTTCACTATATAAAAATGATGGCAGACTTCAATAAATTATATAAATTTGTGTAATTGTAATTGTATCATAAATCTTTATATTCGTAGCATTAGAGATCAGTAGGACTAAATTATTTTCATCATCCGTATTACATAAAATTTCTGTAATATAAGTGTAATATTTCTTACATAAATATAAGTGTTTAAAATTGTAAACCAAAAATATACTCATATATGATCTTAAACTGAATTTGTCAGTTACAATAATATAATATAATTAGCAAAATTTTGTATTTATTAATAATGTCACGTGCTATGTTAGGTATTGAAGTCAGGAAGTTGTCATTGATTTTGTCATATTTCTATAATTATGTTTTTGGTTGAATATTTACTCGCAAGTTTCTTTTTTAATCTTTTTTAATACCCTTAGTTTATTACAGCTATTACATAACTCTTATTACAGATTTTGTAGTGTAATTATTAATTTATTTACTACCAATTAAGGACTCCACATTATAATATGTTGCTTTTGCCCTATTAATTTGAATATATTCCAATAGCACAAAAAGATTATGACATTTTATTCGTTGTGCACCATCTCACATTTTGTAAAGTGTCTTTGGAGTTATAAAGAAAGTTCAATATTAATATAATTAATTCGATATAATTTCTATGTTTTGCAGATATGTTCGTGTAAAATGTCTTTGGAGTTATAAAGAAAGTTCTATATTAATATAATTAATTCGATATAATTTCTATGTTTTGCAGATATGTTCGGATATAAAACGACTCATTAATTCGTAAGATAATAGAAATCAGAACCGTTCCGAACTGAGGTCGCTATCAGCCGCACGTACAGAGTTTGTCAGGAATTTTCGGGATTTATCGGTACTGCTCGGCTCTGCTCGGCTCTGTCCCCACTCTTTCTCTCCGCCTCGGCTGATCACCCCATTAAATTCCATGCGTGAGGAGCTCGTCTCGGTGAGCGGGTCGGGCCGCGCATGCGCGCAGCGACATCTGTCCACTGTGCAACCAAGGACCGTTTCACGTCTAAGTAATCTAAGAGTACTGCTCCATGTCATCACAGCGCATCTGAAGCCGGTTGCCCAACTCCTCCAGCCTCGCAGTTTATGTGTCCATCAGCTCCTGCAGCCTTCCCACCTCATCATTAACTGACGACAGCGCGGCCAGCACAGCCTCTTCGACGACACCCTTGAGCTCGTGGGTGATGCGGGCTACAAGTTGGCCAAAAACGTCGCCCGAGGTGTTTTGCGACAAGGTCGGCGATGACAGTCGCGTCAACCCTGGAGGGCTTGTTAGTTACTCTGGGAGCCATTGTTGTTGTTTTGGAGCAGGTCAAGTCAGAGGACGAAAATAAGGAGCGCACGAACTTCTTATCAGTACCACCAGATAATGAAACAAGCTCACCTTTAAACCCGGACCTCAATTGCGGCTGCGACTGAAATATGTCGTCTAAAAACGTATTTTATCCCCACACACCTTGTATATATATTTAAAGGACTTCTGAAAAAGCAACGGATTCTGTGTGCAACGGTAACACTTCCACTAAAAACAATTAGATAAATCCCGGTGAACGCAAGTGAAAAATCGGTGCCGACGTGCACACGTGTTCACTTGTTATCGATCATCTCCTCTATCAACGAATGAGTTCATTCAACCGTTCTTTAACACCAGGACGTCTATATATCTACCAGTGACGCTTTATTTTATGTTTTATCTTTAATTATTCCCCATATTCTCATTGGGAGATATATAGTAAATTGTGTGATTTTAGATTTTAAGTTTCATTAATTGCATTATTTGTCGATCTTATTAAACATTATGTAAAGTAATTAGCATTTGATGATTAATGCCATCGAATATATAAGTCTACTGGAGTCATCAAGTGATTGTGTAGATCAGTAGAGAACATTCTCCAGTCTACTTTGCCATCGGTAAGTCTAGGCAGGCTATGTCGAAACATAGGTTGTAAGAAGAAGGCTACAATAACAGGAAGGTAATCCAAATCAAGTTCACCTAAAACTTGTTAGTGCTGTGAAATTCATATGTTGCGTGATGTTGAGTGTGTCTACAAGGATGTTGTTTTATGTTATAGATGTAGCCTCGAAAAGTGTTTTATAAATATGTATAACACAATATGAATAAACCTTTTAACACTTTTTTGTATAAGGATGTTGTTTTGTTATACATTATTATCATTAATGACACGCATTAATGAGCTCTGCTTGGGTTGTTGATTCTACACTTCGTATTTACAATTACGATTACCTGGAATAAGAGTTGCAGTACATCCATGAAATATATTCAAAACATATGAATAAACATCGATTGGGCGATTTGCATGCAGAAACAATTTTGTCGGTGTGATCATTTTTTAAATTAAGTCCAATTTCCACAGCTTCATTTGAAAATAAGCTTTAGTAAAATAATACTACGATAACAAATTGGTATTTTTTTAACAAAAATCGGCAGACCCCCAGATGCAGAAGGAACATTTCCGTCTTCCCTGTACGTAGAGTAGCCGGAAATGTTAAAACGTTCGTTATGTATGAGAAGTTTCAGTGACACAAACAATACATATGTCGTCACTGTTATGTTTAAAATGTGGTATATCTAAAACACTACTTTTCAGGAGAGACAAAAAACTTTTTAGTTCTTTACTGCAAGACGATATCAACAACAAACTTCAACTACGTACATTATAAAACATTATGGCTACAATCAAAATAAGTGTTTTGGCCAATTTTACTCTGTTTCCAGTTATCATGACATACGACATTTAGCAGTTTATTTGGTTAAACAAAATTGACATACGTCTTTTAGCGTTTCCACATACAACGTTTTGTCCCTTTATATTAAAGATAAGTGATAATAACACAACATTAGACATTTTCTTACAGAGATTTATTTACATTAAAGTAGTAATATTTTTACTAAATCGACTATTAGAGGTTGTATGTAAAAAAACTACAGTACAGTACATTATAGTAAATCAATTAAAATGTACTACGTAAAGTTAAAAAAATATTAAAAATATTTAAATAGTGACTTTGAACAAGACCTCCTAAATGGCTAAAAAGTTCAATGAAATCCGTCTTACAACAAGATAATTGAGTATCTAGATAATGTGAGAACATTTCTCTCCGTTCCCACTTTTGCAGCTAACGTGGCGAAGCTCATTGTAAAAATTGTGATAATCGGACTCCAAAATAGACTTCATCTCTGCAATATCGTTGAATTTTCTGTCTGTAATAACTAATGGTTCTTTATAAAGAGGTTGTAAGTCTTTATACACATTGGCCCTGGGTCGTCGTGGTTGCTCTGTCCAGGAGTCATCCAAGTTGAGTTTTGTACTTAATGTGTCCTTGTGGTGAGTACAACAATACTCTTAAATCAGTAACACATGGATCGCCTTTCTTATTTCCAGGACGAATGCTGGTGAAATACCCCCTGCATAGTTTGTAAAGTCTTTGTAAGTTACACTCTCTGCAGAATAAGGGCTTTGGATTTATCCTAGCTTCTTTGATAGCTCTTAAAAAGTCTCCAGGAACGTAGTGCTCACGGTTCTTCATTTTTCTCTCAATAGTGCTGTGAACACTATCCACCTCCATTTGCGTGTGGCCAACTTCAAGAAACTTTTGGATCACTGTAACACCAGTTTCCATACAGAAATGTAATATAGCATTAGAAACGTTGTCACAACGGTTCTGGTAAGTACAACGATCACTGCATAGGACGATTTCCTTTCATATTAGGATTTGTTGAGATTACCTTCTTTAAAAGCCTTACTACCATGGACGCAAAAACACTACTGTCTAAATCCCCATTTCCTTCATGCCATACATAACATAGTACATCACTTGTGGCCAAGTTAAATACAGACCAGTTACGCACTTTTAGCTTGGTTTTATAGTATGCACGAGATGCTTTTAATGTTGGGACACGTGAACACTTTTTTTGCACATCAACAACAAATGCAACAAAACCCGTATTTTGTATGGCTTTCTTTTTGTCATCTTCCTTCTCTCACGGAGGTTAAGTGGTAGAGAGGACTTTTAATGTCCTAACTTCGCATCTGTAAATAAAGGCATATTTTCATTTCATTTCTCTTTCCTGGTTTTTCTTTCCTCTATTGATGTGAAAGGTAATGCTGTCTTAAACTTTTCCCAATTTGTATTTAATGTACAATTCATACTGGTCTTTTTTAGGTAAAAAAAAAACTATTTCATAACCTTAAAAACTTTATAAAATAAACTCCGAGAAGCAACAACTGCATTATTTTTCTCACTGCAGTCTCTGTATTCTCTATATAACTGTGCCTTGCTTTCCCACATCGTTCAAGATACTGAAGACTCGTGGAGGCTCGACAGTAGTAGGATTCCATTTTTGGAAATGAATCCAAAAATTGCCTTAACTACACTAGCCCTTTTACCATCATCCACCCTTGTCTGGAGTTAAATTTATCATTACCTTTACCTTGACCTTTTTCTTCTGCATTGGTAGTTTCAATGTTTACTGTTCAATGTGTTCTTGCCCCAATTCATTTTGATTTGGATTAGAGTTTTCATTTTGATGCTGGCTGGACAAATCCAAAGGGCAGTTTAGTACCCAGTCACGAATTGATCTTTCACCAATGCAAAATGTATTCTCAGACATCTTTTTGCAAAACTCTTACTTCTGCACCTTAAGAAAATACTTAAAAGAATTATGTTTCCGACTATTTTCTGCTTCTGTATCATTTCTTCTGAAAAAAGGCTTTTGTTTTTCAATTAATGATACTATTTTTGCGTTTTTAGCTTCCCATCCATATACACTCTTCCAAAAAATTGTCAAACAAAATTTGTCTGTCCATATTCACCTTACTTCTTCACATTTTTGTAGCCCTTTTCAGTCCCTTACATTGACATCGAGGTTTGATGGACCTCTACTTTCCACCGTTTTGTTTTTTAATACCAACGTACTTTTCACCTCTCTGACGTTTTATAGCATTAGAATTTCTTGCCCAGTCATTTTTGTTAACATCATCGCCTCTTCGTCTCTTTTTTTATTACAATTTGGATCTTGATGCATGAGTTGCCCCTTCATCTTGGAACTTCGATAGTAGAGTTATTTAAAGTGTCATCCTCATCATTTAGTAACTGGGTAGGCACTTCTTCAACAATGACAGGTGCTTCAGCGTGTTTTAAACAACTTTTGTTTTTTTTTTTTCATAAGTAAAAACGTTTTGTTTTCTCTGTTTACGCCTGCGATTTGGCTTTGCTGGCGTCTCAAACTCCTCATCACAATAAGAAGAGATTGGGTTGTAATTATCTTCTGAGCCTAATGAAAATAAAGAACCAAGACTTTCATTGTCATCACTTTGTTCAAAAATGGTCCTCAATTGTTAACATTTGACTTGTTTTATTTGCCCGGCAAGACCTCCTAAAATTATTCTCTATTTCTTCATCGCACTGTTCTAAAATTTGGGGAGTTATTTCATCATACAGAGATGAATTGATATTGGTTAGATCATTTTTAATGAGTGGCACATCCTGAAAACTCGGCTATTTGTTATTGGAATGGATTTTACCTCATTGATTTGATGGGGAACTTTACCATTCAAAGGAACTGTTCCATTACAAATCTGTGCCCAAAAAGTACTTGGATTATCAATACTGACACTTGTTTTGTCTTGAGTAGCAAGCCTTACTAGCTCCTTCACTCTCTGTAACATTTTCTGTAAACAAAAAAATAGGTGTAGTACTCAATAAAGTTATGGTTCTACTGAAGTTTTCCACTAGGTTTGAGAGTTTGAAATAGCCTACTGTTACATTTTATGGCCTTTAAATTTTACCCGTCACTATTTTCCATTGTGCAACATTGAAAATGTTTGTAAACACAGTTTTTTATCTGTTTTTCTTAAGTATTTCTTAATTCATCGTCATTTAATAGGCCTTTAGATTTTTCATATTTCCCACTTTCCCCACCTACATTAACAATTTAATTAACCTTAAATTACAACATTCAAGGTAAATAAAAAAATCAAACTTTAATCACCCACAGTGATTTAGCTTCAGGTTTTACCAAAGTTATGATATCAAAATGTTGTATGTCAGTGTTTTGGGTTCCTAGGCAACAGTTTACTCCTCTTGGTTGACATATGACATTTCGACATTTAACTTTCAACAAGTAGTTAAATTACTTAAAATATATTGAATGAGCTGAATCCGATGTAAAAGTTAATTATCATACTTCCAAAAACAACTGTACTCAATGGAAACACAATTAGATTGAACAGTATGTTTACATTCAAACATAACCTAAAACTGACTATTCAGTTACTTACCTGAATAACTTCAGTGATGATTTAGTCAACTTTGTCTATCTTATTTGACTTAAAAAACACATTCAACTTATTTTTATACCAACTTTCCTTTGTATTTATGAAATCTAAACACGTGAAAACAAGAATTACCAGAACACTCTAGCTTAAACTTTGTTAGAAACACACCAGGTTATAACATACGATAATTTGTTGTAACAGATGTTTGACTACAAAAAATACAACATTTTAAAAAAGCAGTCATATATTTTTTTCTATCAGCTAACGACATACAAGATTTTGCCACTAGATAGACATTGCTAAATAGTATATTTTAAAAATATAATATTTTTTGGGGAAATTTGACATACGACATTTTAACATAACAGTGACGATGTAGTATCGGACCTTAAAATATGCAAAAACATTTGTTTAGTTGCAAACCTTCAGAATTCTAATTAAGTATGGTTACATTTTGAAATATTAAGAGATAAGTTTGAGCCATTTTGGAGCACTGAATTAATAACGCTACACAGCACTATTTATTATTGGCATAAGTGTTTGTCTAGATAAAGGTTATGTTACTTCTTCCCCATTGTTTGAAAAGATTAATTCATTATTTTTACCATTTTAGTGTTGCAGGTTTGTCGTCAGTCCTAAGTGAAAGTCCGTTTTTTTGTTATTGCTTGATCGTAAGCAGAAAAGGAGTAAGGCACGTTTGTAAATACCACATTAAGTTTCTTATCTCGTTTGGGAAGTGTGATATTTAACATTTGAATCGCAATAAAAACAGTTAGACTTCTGAGGTCATGTATACAATGAAGATTTACTGTAAGAGACGTACATTTTACTTCCGATGAAAGATTGTTCACGACGTGAAAAAATATACGTGAAATATTTTCAGGCTTACAATGGGTATCAAGAGCGATGTTGTCATCAATTTCAATGTTGGCTATATTGTTATTTATTGCAGCGTAATTATTATAATAGTAAATTATATTTTGTTTAAATAGTTGATCTTGAACGTGTAGATTTTTGTTTAGTTAGAGCGACAAACCCGACGCATTTACTATTAGAATCATTCACGTTTAACATAATCACTGTTCGATGTTAACTGTCAGTACGGTACTAATAATTATCTGTTTACAGTTCGTTGTTTACATTTTACATAATCACATGAAGCTCGAGGTTACGTTCATAACAGTGATGGGTTGTCACAACGATAAACATAAAAAAGTGAACCAAGCCGTTAGTACTTAAGTAAGGTGTAATTTTATATAAGTAGTCCTGCACACGAAATAAGGAAAAACCATAAAAATTACTTATTAAAATACGTATTTTAATCAAAGGTATTTGAATATATTTGGTCTTTTATAGACAGAACAGACACAACAGTATTTTTAGGTTGACAAAATTACTGTTGTCTGTTCTGTCTATAAAAGACCAAATGTTTTCAAATATCTTCCCAACTCGCTACAGGATAGTAAAACTACTAGTACTAAGACTTGTCCGCCCTCCTTTAGATTGGAACAATGTACCGGTAGTTAGTTTCATCACTGTAGGAAAGAAGCCCTCTTTTTAGTCTAAGAATGAAAAGGCAGGTTAATGGCTCGCAAAGCAAATCCCTGTAGTATATTATACTTATGGCTGGACATCTATAAAGAGACACAGCTTCTGAAAATATATTATATAGAAATTATAGTAATATAGTATTGATCTTAAAGATCAATACTATATTACTTTTTCAAAGGATGTCATTTTCTATTATGTAGAAGACTTAAATTATATCAAAAGAAAATTCCAGTTTTTCAATACATTTTAACATATCTTAACATTAAGAAGTACACTGGTTATATCCGGTCAACTTTTTTGTTGAAATAAAACGGAAATGATACTACGGCCTAGCTTCGTGTTACCGTCATCTTTCTTGTTCGCGTTTCATTCGTTGAAGTCGCCCTTTTAATTTTTACTAAATAGTGTTATGGCTGTTGGTAAGAATAAGGGTCTTTCTAAAGGAGGAAAGAAGGGTGTTAAAAAGAAGGTGTAAGTACTCATTAAATTTTGCAGCATTTATTGTAATAATTTTAGTTGATATAGTTGTCTAAATTATAACACGTTTTTCTAACCTTGTTTCCACGTGTTAGGCGTGATCCTATCCACAGGGATTTGTGTATATTATCCTATATTTATGAAAATATCATCAATCCTAAATGTGAGAGGCCAATTTTGGTTTTGCAGAGGTTGTATAAATCCTTATATATCAAGGCTACTAAGCCTTAATCTTCCTAGGTCGTCATAGAAGCACCACCTTTTTGGAATCAGGATATCAAATTATTGAATAGGCCTAGATGTACAATAATGCATCAAGAATCCGATTCAGTTTTGTGGAAACATTTTTTTGTGTACATATACAGTACTTGTATAAAAGACCAAGAACTCGCCTTTCCAGAGCATGTTAAGTTAAACTTTTGGTATCAAGTTATTTATTAATCACAGATTTTAGTACAGTATTTTAGTTTTGTCCAGCCTAGATGTACTTTACACTTAAAATATGCCTAGGCTACTGTATTTTTTCTGTAAGTTAACCCTTCAGTTTGCATTTCAAAGAGAATTTTCATCGCCAAAGGTCCGTCTGAATTGGCAATGATGAATATTTGTCACCAAAGTAGACATGTACAGTTATCCTTTTTATATTTTAGGTATTAAAGGTCATAAAAATTATTTTTATTTTATATATTCTGACTGAGCATTAACTATCGTAAAAATTTACTGTTCTTATTTTGATTATTGTACAATATCAGGTGTTGTTTTCAACGGACAGCTGAAGTGAACTTAACACGTTGTGAAACGGTAAAAAAGTGCTAGGTTTTTTGTTTGGAGTTATGAATTCATAGTATTTGTGGATAAATGCATTTTATAGTATTTTATTTGTTGTTATTACTGTGGTTTAGCTTTCTTAGGTTAGAGTTTGGGTAGGGTACAATAAGCGGACCCGGTATTTTATATCAAAGAATGCAATCGTCACTCAACGTCAATCGAATGTAACATGTCTTATCATCTTTCAAAGCAATTTCGTGTAGTTTTCTAAAATTGACTGCCATTTTTAATAATCAAATGTTACTTATGTAAAATTGAAATATTAACTTACGTGTATTATATTTTAAAGTGTTTACAGCTGTTGATATAGATTATTTAAGTTAGTTGTTCAAAATAATTAATCAGTATCAATTATCATATCGATGGTTATGATTAAGTAATATCGTTTGCCAATTTCGATATAAAGAAACCGGGTCCGCTTATTGTACCCTACCCTATAGTTTTAGTTGTTTGTTACGGGTGAAAGCTTTAAAGACCGATAAGTGATTTTAGACAGCTCGTTTTTGATCATCCTATTTCCAGTGATGACGAAGTTTAATCTGACATTAGGGTAAACCTGACAGACCGTGTATCAGATGTGATATTCTAGTAAGTTTTTCTCACAATTGTGTAAGTCAAGAGTTTTTCCACCTGGCGATGTCCTTGGCCCGGCTCCAATATAATAAGAGGCTACCACCACAATAAAATCATATTATATTTTAAAAAATAGTAAAAAGTAACTAAATGTTTGACTGTTTTGTTTGTTACATGTATACATTGTTACATAGATACACATAACATAGATGGTTTTTATATAACGTAATTTGTGTCAACATTTTTGTTTCTATAGTTTAGATAATCATAAATATGATTCTATTGTGGTGGTGACCTCTTTTTATACTGCAGCCCTTGGCCCTGTTCATGAACTCGTGAAACACTCCCTCGGAACTTATGCTTGTGTGCTTTATGTGAGTAAAATCTTGAAAAAGAAAACTAATTTCTTTTGCCCTGGATGTAATTGTGGAGTTCACCCTAAGTCCTACTATTTGCTCGAACACTAGGCTAGACCAGTTTCACAGGGAGGTCGCAAACACAGAGTGTAATTCAGTTAGGCACGGCACTGACTGCAACCGGCTCGGTCGGACATGGTGTCGATTTGATGGTATGCATTTTGACAGAGTATAAAAGGCCGGGCCGGTCGCAGTCGGCGCTGTGCCTTACTCTTAGTGAATGATGAATCTTTGTATATATTTTACATAAGTAAATAAGGTATGATTCAAATTTAGTATTTTTGTTTTATGTAAAAGTAAAATGCAGTCATAAGGTTATGTATCCATAAAAGATATTATTTCTTTAGAGATCGACCTATTTCAAAACGAACATTAAATGCATTAGCTTTTTCATACTAAGCCGTGTAACTAATAATTTTGAGGTAAATGTTAAGATAACTATATATTTTTGGAATTGGCACAAAATTTATAAGTTTTGATGTAAAAATTATTGCTAAGCTGTTATGCAACAGAATGTTTACAAAAATAATTGTAAAAAAATCTTAACTTGTTTTGTTGAACAATATTATTTACATGGAAATTATCAAGTTAGCCTATTGTTATTATATTCCCCAAATATATGTGAATAAATGACATAATCTCTTTTACATTTGGACTGAGTTATGAAATGGGATACATTATAAAAAAAACATCTGTGTGGCAGTTGAAATAAAGCTGCCAGTACAGTGACACCATTGCCAGTTCTAGGATTGAACATATAAAACTTGTATTAATTCATTAAGGAATAGTTTCATTTATTCGCCCCATTTCCGTAAACGTGAATTATATTCAATTGCACATAACTTTCCATTATCTATTCGTCGTTACCTCATTTTATTGGTTCATTTTGAAAATACAGACATCCGGACAGGATTGGATCTGAATTGATCCAGATTATTGACGCTCTACTGCACATAGTCGATCAAAAGCAAAAACGTTCTGATTATATTTACAATGACTTTATTGCAGCTATATTTAACCCTTTTAGGACTGGATCATAAAATGGATGTTGCCCAATACTGTAATACCTGCTGTGTAATACTTGCTCCCAAAACTGCTCAGTTGTCAGTCATGCTGTTTTGAAGTGGTTCAAGAGAAAGATCATAAATAATGTATTTGTTGGCCTATGATTATGTATTTGGTGTCAAAAATGTAGCCTACATTTTAAATCGGCCTAACTAGGTAAAACTCCAAATTGTCTTATGTGACCCTCCTTTTCTGCATTTATAAAAAAATAAAATAAAAAGATATTTAATTATTTTTTAGTGTACTGTTACCATTCTAGCAAACAAATTGGAGGCTACCTTCTATTAAAACCATCATTTTCTGTAATTGAGTCCCAATTATGTATGTTTTGACCTATATTTCCATCATCGTCAGAACTATTACCATTTTCCAAATCGTCATCTGAAGAGTCACTCATGACTTGCCTATTGATAGGTCTAGTTTGGCTAAGCCTAGAAGGCTTTGCTTGTTGCTTTTTAGCTTATTTTGGTGGTCTTGGCAAATAGTCATCGCTGTCTGATGATTCAAGTAAATTGTTAGTATTAGACCTACCACTATTCAAAACAAATGTACCAGATGTTGAAGGTAGTGGAATAGGGTTATAAATGGGATCTGCGTCTGTTGTCATCAAATGGAATTGAAGAATCAGACAAAGCTAGCTCCCTATCGAGTTCACTTGTTCTCAAGTTCTCATATGCCATTATAATCACAATTCACTCAAAAATTATTAGTACGAAAGCAAACATTACTACCTCGAAAACACAGAACAACAAATGGACAGAACGTAAATATCTAGACAGCTGGCTGCGAGGCAAGCCACTACACAGTAATCATCTGACAGCGCTATTGTAATGCTACTGTGTAATATTTTGTAGTTCATTCAAAACAATATTTTTAACAGTCTTAATACTTTTAACAAAGTGTATATGGTTTAAAGTATATAGTAAAATTATATTTTAAATGCTAACATTATTATATTACGTATTAACAATACCGAAATTCCGGTGTCCAGAAATCGACCGCCTGGTCCTATTTATGGCGTGATTTACGAACGTCCAGAAATCGACCATTTAGTCTTTTGAGCGTACTTATCAGACGTACAAAAATCGTCCGCTTGAGATCCAAAGGGTTAATATATTGAATAACAATATTGTTCCAAGTTAATTCAAATAAGTAAATTCAGTTGTATGAGCAATGGCTGTTTATTACATTTTATAAATCTACATAGTTTTTTATTCATCATCAAATAATTATTACTTTTTTAGATATAAAAACAGCTGAACCATTCTGTAATGTCAAATACCTGTAACGTAATTTGGTTTGCCATTTTACAACCCGTAGCTTAGATAATCATGAATATCGGTTTGATTGTGGCTGCTCTTATTTTAGTGCTATCTCCTGTAATAATTAATATTGTCATGGAGTGGTGTTTTATAGCTTACACATTGTAATTACATTATTTTATGCAAGAAACTGTTCTGATTGTAAATGTTTTACTAAATAGCTGCTTAAAACCTGTTGTGCATAAAATAGCAATTTCCTTATACATGGATGTTCACAAATTTATTGTTTAACAATAAAATTCGGAAAAGCTAATCACTAGAGCTCTGAGAACTAAAAGTATTACAAACTCACCTAACCATATCATTCTACGTAGTAGGGCAATGACCGCTAACTGCTTCTGTAGAAGTACATTAAGAATTTAAATTCACATTACAAATACGTTGTTTCTGTCTATAATGAACAAAATAATAAGTACAATACTTTAAAGTGCTCTCACAATACTTAACTTTGCATTGCATATGCAGAAAAAATTCCTCACTAGCACGACAAAGTAGAATAACATTGAATATTACTCTAAATCGCCAAGCAACCAAATATAAACCAATCAGAAAAAGCAATATTGAGATGCCCAAAGAAGTTGTGTAGTATTGAACAGAACTGAAATAACAAAGGGAAAACTATGAATAAACTTCCTATGGGAGCCGAAGTTGTGACCAAAATTATGAAAAACAGAACAATGTATTCCCTATTAACTTGGTACTGGTATGAGTACATTATTACAGGCTGCCTGCTGGTAAAATAACCAAATCATTATTAAATGTACTTGTTTTGCCTTGCGAACTACTAGCAGTGATGAAAAAATATTCCTCTTGTTATATTTCTTCCTGCATTTGTTTTTCAGAAGTTTTAAATTCACCTATGAATTACTCCAGGTGCAATAGTATCTATTTAAATGATAAACAAGTTTAATGCTTCTTACATCTTGCCATGTCCATCCTAAGCTTAGAGTAAAAATCTTGAGCTAACAGATTATATCAGACTGAGATTAGTGCATGCATTGATGTATATTGTGTGATTCAGGTGTGGCAGATTGTGAGTTCGCTCGTATGAAATGAACATATTTTGTAAGGAATGATCACTGTGATCAGCCTCAGTGCTGTTTTCGTTTGTGTGAACCAACCCTAAACATCGTAAAAAACAATTTTAACACAACATTCCATCTTAACTCTAAATACTTTCCAATACAACCTTCATGTTTAAGTAATTTTGCATAATATTAACATTGTCGTAAATCTGTTTTTTCTTAACTTTAAAAAATTCATAACTTTACTCAGAGTCAAATATCAAAGTTCAAATTTATACACTACTTGAGTACCATATATATGTACATGCTATACAAAAATCAGATTATTATATCATGTCCCACCAGAGATATAGAGCTTTAAACTCTCAAAAATTTATAAAAAAATTAAGGAAACATGTTTTAAGGCTAACACTCTATTTTACATTAGTAAGCTATGCTATCTAACTGACCAAAAAGTTGGAACTGTGATAAATCATCCCTTCTTTGTTTTTTAAGCTTCCAAATAGTAAAATTTGCCAATTTTCAATAACTAACTTTGGGGACAATTTTGAGAGTTAAATTTTGCTTTTAGAGCTATGAAGAAGATAACAAGTATTGTAGAAGAGATCTTTCTGAAAGGAATGGTATTGGTTTGGAAGCTCTAGCATAATCCTATCCAGTGATAATCAATTTAACGCTAATGTCTACAAAGCAAAAAATAGCAAGATTCTCGTAAACAAAAATGGCCACCGTGCATAAACTGTGAAAGATAAAATTATTTAAAAATCATTTTTAAACCTCTTATGAGTATGGTAAAAATATATTAAAAAATGAAAATATTTTAAAAATAGTCAAGCAACCCTCATTGGGCCACTTCAAATGGATTGACCCTATACTATTATTTCAGTTATTTATAAAAGTGGCTTTTACATGCGGGCCGGACAATGTAGTGCACAGGCAAGTGTTTTCTTGCTTGTTACAGAAACAATTGATAGCTTTTGAACCATAGATCATGTTAATATGTGTGCTTCAACTGCTTTCTGGGTATTGACAGAAGCGCACTGGGCAGTGAAGTGTTAGACTGTTGTTTGTTCGGCAGTGGTGCACATCACGTGGAAGAGAGATGGTTGAATAATGTTTTCTTCATTCGTATTCGTTAATTCACAGTGTTTGATATCGACAAGTTTATTGTTAAAATTGAAAGTAGGCCACCATTGTATAAAGTCCAATGCTATCTATACATTTTCTAGCAAGTTGAGTACGGTTGGGGTGATCCTCATACGTCACTTACACCATCCGCTATCTATGTATGTGTTCCTATTTGCCTCTTTTCTATTTCAGAAAACTTATACAAACAATTCAATAAACGAACAACATAAATAAATGCACGGTGTTCATAGTAAACTGATCTTAGTATTTAATAACCACAGTGTTTTCCCTCATGTATAACCGGACATGCAATTTAACTGCACATGGCTTGCGCATTGCATTTGAGAAAAAATATACCTTGATTTTTATTCATTAAAAAGACTCATGTCAAACTCAACAGAAACACTTAAAAGGTGTTTTTGTGCAAATGTTTAGCTTAACACGTTCACTCCCAAGGGGCACATATAAGAACCGGGCAAATTGAACCCGATGACCACATTATATACAAAAGATTTAACCAGTGTACTAGCTACCTAAGTATGACTAGGGTCAGACCAAAATTAAAGATTTCAAAAATTAGATATTATTATACACAAATAATGAGTTGTTATACTTAATTCAAATGGAAGTAATTTATTTTAATGTTGAGTTTTTTTTTGTGGCACATATTATATGTGCTGTTCGGTCCATGGCAATTAAAAATGTGTTTATTGCTCTAGACCAACTAAGGCACATATGTGCCACATTAAGATCTGATTTTTTTCTTTGAAATTACAAGATAACCTATAAGAATGAAAAACCAACATTATACAAGTTATCTTTTATTTGTTACAGAAAAACATTCTGGCTAAGTGTTGAAAACTATGTTCTAATGTCACATGCTGCCATCACTTTAACTGTATTTATGTTTCGAAACACCATATAAATAAATTTTAAAAAATCTTTTAAATTAATGTTAGTTTTCCTTTCAAAAGAATAGTCCAAATGAATCAGCTACATTGAAAACTTAAACAACATGTGTACCAACTTTGAGCATTCAAACTCAAAATGCTTTATTGTTGTCGACAATGTAAATTGCATAACTATCGTCAGTACATAAAATTACTATAACTAAATAAAATTCCATAAATCTAAAAGTTTTTATCAAATAAAAAACCATCTAAGCTGTAGTATTCTTTTATAATTAGAACTTTTATTACGTGTACATACTAGAAACCAAGTGCCACACATCTCTACAGTGTACATAGTTTAAAGCTTCATTATGTATACACCATTATGAAAATAAATCTAAGTTAGGTATAGTCAGCAGCACATATTTGGGCCGTTGGTCTATTTCAATACACTAACCAGCACTTATACAATATGTGCCGCTGATCTGTACTTACAATTTTTGTGTCATTTGCAATAAATTGGGTTTATGGATGCTTCCAGGGTTAAGTAATTATAGGAGTTGTAGTAAAATAAATCATTGAAGGCCACGACATGATTATACAATACCATATTTGTTTTACTTGTCAGACATGTATTTTATGAGTTGTATTTAGATTTTGTTGGTATTATACAAATAACTTTTTTGTATTTTACTGAATACTTGTTCAAAATATTTAAAATGAGTCTTTAACAATCACAAATTGTCAAAGTAGTAAATGCTTGGAATTCTCTTATTCTATCAAGAAATATGTCTGATAAAAACAGTATGAATATGGGTGATAATGGCTATCCTGTTTCATATATTTTTATTATGTTATAATCTATAGATAAGGTGTTAGTGCTGGTTAAATTTTGATTTCTACATTGAACGATGTTGAATGATTGACATTTATTTCCAGTGTTGACCCCTTTACAAGGAAGGATTGGTATGATGTCAAAGCACCATCTATGTTTGCGACCAGACAAATTGGCAAAACTCTGGTCAATCGTACTCAAGGAACAAGTAAGTATTAAAAAATAAAATTCATTGTACCCTCTGAAATAATGCATAATACTATGTGTAAAATTGTGTGAGTGTGTGTATGTATTATATATAAACGAGGCGTATTCGGAAAGTATATCTACTGCGTTGCAGCGCTGTAGTTGGCATTCCGAACATGCATATGAAGTCTTCCTTGGTTGCTCTACGTTATGTTTTCCGATTGTAGTAAACATTTATAATTTTGAAGACAATTATTGATTCCACCGACTGTGAGATTCATTCTGAAATTTGATTTTTGAGAAATCTGAAAACAGCAGAAATCAAATTTAAAATATTTATGGTGACGAGGTGAATAAGTGAAGGAATGGTGAAAAATTTGGTTAGAATAGTCAATGAAGGTCGAACTAATGTTCACGATGAGGCTCGGTGGTCATTCTTGTGTTGTGAACGGTGATGATCTAGTGGGGAAAGTTTATGGAAAAATCCGTGAAGACAGATGGTTCACAATGGCGACACTTAAAAATTAATCTCCGCAAATTTCACTAGCTGTTTGGTACAAGATTGTTACAGATCACCTTCACCTAGGTTATTGTAAACTGTGTTCCTGATGGCTTCCAAAACTGTTGACTGATGTTCACAAAACCATGTGATTGACAATACGTTGACATTTCTCATATGGTACAGTGAAGAGAAAGAGGTCAGAATCCAAACGACAATCAATGGAATGGAGGCAATCTTACGTTTTAAACAAAAGTTTAAAACAATAATGCCAGTACACAAAAAATCTTGTGCATTGAGTTTTGGGATAAGAAAGGAGTTTTGCTTAGACTACTGAATTTCTTCCCAGAGTTAAAAATATTAAAGCGGCACAATATATGAGACGTTTCTAGAAAAATACGGTGTGCAATTTAAAACATAAGTGCTTTGGATCTGAGATGAGTTGAAAAATGCTGTGAAATCATGGCTATCATCATAGGCAGGAAGTTTCTGCGCATAAGGAATTAAAATATACTTTAAGTATACTCTTTCAAGTTTAAATTAAAATTTACTTAAAAAACTTTTACTAGGTTTTTCAAATACTACTTACATTCCAAATACGCTTTGTATGTATTTTTATGTATAAAATAGAGAATTCAACTTTTACTTTTTGTAATGTTTTATAATGTATGGTTTAGAGAGAGCAGAAACAAATAGATTTATTTAATAACACATTAAATATTATTTCACAACAATCTGTCCATGGAGGTAGAAAATACAAACTATAATTATCTCAATATAGAATAATCAGGATTAAAGAAAAGGTATGATGGATTTAAACATCAAAAAGACAAAATATGCAAATATTTGTAACTGAGTGTTTATCAGAGAATACTAAAACTCAAACTAACAATTAATTATTAGAGTTGGTATTTTAGCCTAAAATATAATTTCTTAAAAAGTTATTGCTAAATAATTTTCTTATAAATATGCAATTAATGAAAAAAAATTTAGAAGTTTAAAAATGGAAATTATTTCATAATTATTGTCTGCTTACTTTCCAGAAATTGCTTCTGAAGGTCTAAAATACAGAGTTTTTGAAGTATCTTTGGCTGATCTTCAAAGTGATACTGATGCTGAACGTTCCTTCCGCAAATTCCGTTTGATTGCTGAAGATGTTCAAGGGCGCAATGTATTGACTAATTTTCATGGCATGGACTTGACAACAGACAAACTGAGAAGCATGGTGAAGAAATGGCAGGTATAAAATTAATTTATTATTTTTGTAATATAGCTTGTACTATAAACTGTTTGTTCCAATATTGCATAAATACACATTTGAATTTAAGATGAAGGTCATTGTAGGTTTATAAGTAAATTTGTTTTGAAAATTTAATTAATTATTTAAAAGTTGTTAACGTACTCTACATTAAACTTTTATTTTTTACTACGGTTGGTTTAACCTTTTGAGTGCCACGAAACGATTAGATTAACGTTACCATTATATGCAAGAAATGCTAAGAGCCTATCTTATTGTCATATCTGATGTATGCAAAAATACTGAGTATTTTCTTATTTCTCCATCGTTAATCTCATCAACATCACTTTTATTTATAATTATTTATCAGAGATTTTGTTATATTTTAATTTTTATGATAACGTGTTAAAGGTAAAAAACTGCTTTTTACCTGTCACACTAAATTTTATTTATTTAGTAAGCAGACCATGAAAGTCAACTTATTCATCTGTCAGTTATTCTAACACATGTTAATACAAGTATATGTGTATACATTTATAAGTTTTAATAATTAATAATAAATTACATGAAATGAATGTGGATGTTTCTTTATTATCAGCGAATTTGTGATGTGATTAAGAAATATCCTGTGATTTGTGAGTGGGTATTGTTTTTGTTAGTCATAAAACTTATACTGTCTTGATTGTACATTTTTTCTATTGTAACCTGTTTTTTTTTCGTTGTAATATATATTAATAGTCCCATTATTTTACATTTTTTTCAGCCTTTTTTGTAGTATTTGCAGTTGTAAATTAATATAAACTCTTCCCTTCTTAACATGTACAACATAATACATTGTACAAAACTAGATACAATTTAGAATGTGTTGGCTATTACAGAATTTAACCCTTTGGATGCCAGCCCATTTTCCAAAAGTACTACCCAGAAATGCCAAGGGCATTTACAGCAGTTTTGCAAGCTTTCACTAAATGTATCATAACTTTTTTATTTTTTAACAGATATTGATGATTTTTTTACCATTATTTTGCTTATGAAATGCCCTTGTTCTGTTGGTAAATTTTAGTTGCATAAATGTAATTTAAACTTATAAAAAAGTTAAAAATTAAGAAAAAAAAAAATTAAAATTTCCAAAAAACATTTTTTTTAGCACAAATAAGTGGTTTAAAAGAAAATGTATGCTGATTTCCTGTTATATCCTAGTAAACTATATCTAACCCTTAACCTAATTACAAAATTTTAAAAGCCTACCTTATATAGAAGTCCAGTTATGATTTTTTTTCACTAAATGTGACACGGGCACAGTTTTTGTAATTTGCATGGACGTTGTATGTAATGTTACACTATATTCACAAATCAATATTTGACACTATACAAATCGGTACTTTGGGATTATACCAACCACACCACTATGAAGAACACAAAAATATAAATTTATAGATATATTATAAACTAATATTGTAGAACGAAAAAAAAAACAACTTTTTAATTACAAAATTACAAACTTACAAAGATTATCAATTGTTAATGAGGTCAGATTCGCTTAAACTTTTTTCAATGAACTTAGAACATTATAAAACGATGTATTTGAGTAACAGAACTAACATTCCATCAATCAAAAAGCATTTCCAGGTATTGTGATCGCTGTTATCTTAACTTTCTCGAGAATCCCGATTACGGCAGGCCGCGCGGCATCACATGATTATTTAAGTTTTTTGCACGGTACATAATTGCCTTTCCATTACAATTCAATTTATATTTCTGATCAGCCCCTCTAGAATTATATTTACTGATAGATACTATCTCGAGGGATGTTTTTCTTTCGTTGACATCAGCGCGAGCTTCGGAAGCACCTTCGGCCGGAGGCACTCGCATTTTGGGTTGCGGAGTTTGATCAAGAATAATGACAAGTTTTGTGCGTTTTTTTTTCAATAAAGAGTTTAGTTTTTATTTGGTAATGTTTGTTTTTGTTGAATTTTTGTGTTTGGAGAAATGTAGGGGTAAAATACGAAAGTACAACAAAGCGAACGGGCGGCGAGACTCTGCAATCACGTTATCTACTACACCGCTCGACTTTGACCTCTGTCTGAAGATGGGGAGGGGTTTGCGATAAGACAATTCCTGTTTTATACTGACGAAATATTGTTCTACGCTAATCTAGTAATCAGTAGAAGCTAAATGTCAACTGTCTGAGGATGGGGAGGGGTTTGCGATAAGACAGTTCCTGTTTTATATCGACGAAATATTGTTTTACGCTAATCTATTAATCAGTTGAAGCTAATTGTCAAATAACGATTCATGTCTGGGTGTGGTCTGTATAATCCCAAAGTACCAATGAATCTAATAAAAGGGGCATAGTAAAAATGCCCTAACAACAAAAGTAATGAGAGAATTACAAACGTAAACAATGCATAGCAACACGAACGTAACCTCAATCTCGACCAAACAATTCAACAGCTGCGAAGCTCAAATACGACCAAACAAACAGTCCATAAACGAATTAACTACTTTTTGGTTGCAAAGCAACTAATCGACTATCGATTAGTCAAAATTTCGCGGCAATAAGATAAACTATAAGAAAATTACAGGTGAAAAACGTGACGTACCTATATTACGGCCGTTGGCGATTTTCAGTTGAGTAGCCGACGGCCGTAATACCGGTACGTTGGCATCCAAAGGGTTAAATTATATTACAGTATGTAGTTATTCATTGCCTGGTGCTATCGCATCACTTATAGAAAAAAATATTACGTTTGGGTCAAGGGAGCGATTTCCCCCCCCCCCTTCTACTATGAACTATTTTTTGCATAACCGTATATTTTTACATTACGTTAAAAGTATAACGAGAAATTTTTGCGCAAAAAATTAATTTCCCTTGAAAATTAGGCAATTGTGGCCTGATGTACACTGTCATGAACGTGTTAATATACACAAGAATCAAGAACTTTATTTTTTAAATACAATTTCACAATTTCTAAATACCCCAAAATGATCTCCAACTAAGTTTCAACTGCCCATTGGGAGGTTATAAGTTTAAAGTTTAAAAACATCCCAAATTAATTTAACCATATAAATCATTTAAGATATATGTGGTTTTGATGTTGGCACTAAGAGTGCCACCATTCAAAACCTTGGAACAGTTTTACTCCTTAAACGTGGGCTACCTAAGGGGAAAATCGGGAATAAGCTGGGAATCTCCCTTTAGAATCATAGTACTGTATGGTACCAGTGTCTACTTATTCTACAGATCGCTAATGAACCGCACTTAAGGTAACTTAAGTAGCAGATCACTTTCTGTGGCATTTCATATATTGGTCGGCAATGTGATATATTCAGAGCCACGATACTTTTGCGGAAGTGTAACAGGGGCTGCTACCGACGATTAAAAGCATGGATTATTCGTGAATTTCAAACTCTAAATCTACTATTTCTATCATATTTAGAAAATTTAATGTATGATTTTTTGTATAAAATATATGTCCATTTCCCTGATCCTGTAGTCATTGACTTTTTTCCTCAAAAGTGTAAATGAAGTTAAAAATAAAGTTCAGAAATGTTTCTTTAGTTTTCATTTGTTTGTTTTACCAAACCGACCTTGTGTATCAGCTAAATCTTAGTCCTGTAGCGGAAGTTTGTGTACCTCATACCTTTGGCACGCTATGCTAGACTGCATACTGATCCATGTAAGTGCTGTGTAGATTATTGTTTGTTCTCTTTATTTTTCTGAATTGTAAAGCCTATGTATTATAAACTTGCATTTTCTAGACATCACATAAAGGAAAGCTATTAGGTTAAGTCAACACCGAGATATTAACAAAGGGGCTAAATATAGGTGGTGGTGATAAATTGTCACCGAATTTCTTGCATACATATTGCTAGCAACAAAATTTTTTTGTTACCACAGTTTCGAGGCATTTCCTGCAAACAGCTGTTAACGATAAACCGTCTCCATGATACTCAGAGTAAGGGTTAAATACAGTAGTTAATGTTTGGTCTGAAAATGTATTAGAGAATCAGAAAATTTCAACTGAGAAAATTTGGTAAAACCGGGAATTAGACTAAAGGTTATAAGAGGCCACCCTGAAAAGTTACATAATGTTTTCAATAATTTAGGTATGATAATGAATTAGAAATCTGTATAATGTCAGTAATTAATTCATTAATTTAGGACATTGGTAAAAATCTGTAATACCTTATCGATTTACTTTACATTTAATGAGACAATAAATTATGTATAGAGTAAGAAGCTGTCACTACATGATATAGATTAGACCTCAGCCACATGAAATCTTGTTTTATTTATGTGGTATCAATCACTGACCAGTTTTAATGATATTTACACATTCTTTGTTACAGACTTTAATTGAGGCAAACGTTGATGTAAAAACAACTGATGGGTATCTTCTACGTGTATTCTGCATTGGATTTACTAACAAGGATCAGATGTCACAGAGAAAAACCTGCTACGCACAACACACACAGGTAAATATTGTATAACCAAAGAGATTTTATTTGGCTGTGTATACTGACAGCAACAGGATCGTATTCAGGATCTTTATGTTCTTAGGCTGAACTTTAGTAGAGATTCTGACTGAGGTGTGTAGAATACCTTACATGGGCTCTAGGTCCTAGAGTTAATATCTTTTTTATTTTATGGTTAAATGTAAAGATAAATTGTTTGTGTATATTTTTATGGTCTTTTTACATTTAAAATATTTTTGCAGTGGTACAGAGTAAAGAATTATTAACATTTAAAATCGTAAAACTATTTATACTGATGATTTTAAAGTACATAATACACTATTGATGCTTTTAATGCTGATATATGTATTTTATTTAAGTATACAAACATTTTATATTCCAATTTTTAAGATTTAACTTAATTGGTTTCTTGTTCATGACTTTGTATGTTTAATTTCTGGTTGAGATGGAATGTTCTTTTAAAGTATTATTTGATATTGGATGCTTTCTTTCTATATTTTCTTCTGTCCAGTTTTTGGATGATATAACGACAAATGTTTAAAATCCATCTGTAAAAAACAAAGTCAGATTTCAAACATTGCACTAACCAGACGGAAGGTGAAATAGAACTAAACTCAACAGTCACACTGTAAAAATAATTATAATATAAATTTTAGCCAAGTATGTAAAATTATTAGTTTATACTGCATGTGACAGTGCCTGTGGTTTAGTTTCTTCTTAGGCTTCAGATTAATGATTATGAGGTATCATCTCGATGTACTGTCTTCTAACATAGACATTCTATATTTCTCTTTTCATTTTACGGTAATTCTAAGCAATATATGGGTCAACCTCGATTTTTCTCATATTACAATATAATGTTCCAATAGTCAATTAGAAAAGGAAATGAGTAGAATTTCTTGCCGGAAAGCAGTTATAGGGAGCAGGCAACCGCCAGACGGTCATATATTGCTTAGAGTTACCTATTAGTGATCAGGGGCACTGACGTGATCTGGGCTTCAAATTTGGAACTACTCGAGTTAATTTTTTTTCTAAAAGAGCAAGCAGCGCGAAGCGCTGCACAGCGGGCAGGCATCGTGCGTGATCCTTTTTTTTATTAAAAATTTCTGATAAATTGTTATTACATATTACAATATAATGTAGGTAATGTATGTAAAACAATTTTAAACACATAATTACATGCTGGAAAGCAAAGTAAACCAATATAATCCGCTCAATACAAAATCTCCGTAAAAATCTGGTAAAGGAATCTGTGTCATTCCTTTGGCCTGAATCAATTCAGTATAGACGAAGATCGCGCACGATGCTTGCCCGCTGCGCAGCGCTTCGCGCTGCTTGCTCTTTTAGAAAAAAAATTAACTCGAATACTTCCAAATTTGAAGCCCAGATCACGTCAGTGCCCCTGATCACTAATAGGTAATTCTCGCGGTTGCCTGCTCCCTATAACTGCTTTCCGGCAAGAAATTCTAGTCATTTCCTTTTCTAATTGACTATTGGAACATTATATTGTAATATGAGAAAAATCGAGGTTGACCCATATATTGCTTAGAATTACCCATTTTACATATTGTTCAACTCTTTAACTGGTCAGGAACTCGTTTTGAGTTCCTCCAGGTCCATTTTGCAGTGGCTAGTGACTCGTATCTAGTTGCTGTGGTGTATTTAATACTAACTGTCAACATCAGGTTTTCTGAACATACCGAACCACGCATAAACTACCAGTCTCCATTTGACTTCATAAAAGTTTTCCATAAGATCCATTTTGTTAATATTCAAACAAATCATGCTGTTATTTTTTTATTTTTCTCTTATCACTACCGTAGCTAAATGACACATTTTTTCGACCTATAATTATATGGCATTTTTTGTTTGAAATGATGAGTACTATCAGCTACAGAAGTTTGCGACACCCTTGTATATATAAACAATAGGAGATCACACTAAGTGCTGTGCTCTTTACTTTTGCTAAATATTTGAAATTCTGACTTATATAAAAATGTTAATAATTTTAAATGAATTGTACCTCATTAGTGTTCTGTATATTTATTAAGTGCATTTTTAGTTTATAAATTCCAAAGACCAAATTGTTTTTCAAGAAAATCATTTTATATAAGAAGATGTGAAAGAAAAGTTTAAGTTTTCAAGTGGCATAACTCCCAAGGATTAAGAATGTCAACGCTATTCATAAAACTGCTACAGGAAGGTAGCAAAGTAGGTTTGACTTTACAAAAACAAAAAAAAGCCATGGACCTCTCCAGATACAGCTTAGGAGACTAGGATTGATTGAGTCTGTAGATCCTGCAATTAGGAGTTAGCAGACCATCTCTGGTTGGACTGTCCAGCCATCTCACAATGTGGACTCGTTTATATAGGTAAGGTTTTCCCTGAGCCCTAAGATGTGAGAGGTGGACTCGAAAAAGCTAACAGGATTCTGTTATAGCTTGTAGCTTGATGGAAAGTTTTTAAATCTTAGGAACCTATGTTTTTTTATAGTTTTTACTATTTTATTTGCTCTTTGGCACCAATTAATCAAACTTCTTTTCTATCAGGTGAGAGCCATCAGGAAAAAGATGGTTGAGAAAATAACAGATGATGTCACTAAGTCTGATCTTAAAGAAGTAGTGAACAAACTCCTTCCTGATTCAATTGCCAAGGATATTGAAAAGGCCTGTCAAGGCATTTATCCATTGCATGATGTTTATATCAGAAAGGTAAGTTTTAAATTTACATTATGAAACTGATAAACTTTAATGATTTATGAATTATTTTTAGATCTGTAAAGTTAATTATTAGTAATATTAACCCTTGCGTACTGTAGTTATTTTGCTATGTTACCCTCTTAACCCATGGAAGATGGCGAGCTGGTCTCTTTATCTATGTTTAGCCATTATTTATTGTTCTGGGCTGTTCGAGTTAAGCAGGTATTGTTGGTATCGTCTTAACTGGTTCTTTTACTAAGAGGAAAATGCATTTCATTTTGTTTTGTTACTGGCAGCACTGAATTGATCACCTGTTTGTTTGAATACTTTGTCATTGTTTTTGACAAGCTACTACACGCAAGATTAGGTGTATACTCGTAGTTTGTTTTTGTTTAGATGGGAGATTGATCATAATAGTTGTAAAAAATTGTGGGGCTCAGCTGTTGCTTTATAGCGATTACAAGTGCAATTCTGATTGAAGCAATTGTTTCTACCAGTCCTTCCGAGGCCTTAATAAATACTTTTTCAATGGGTTAAAATGCCAGCTGGCCTGAATTTTGTAGATTTGCTAACTTTTGAGGATAATGCTGATTTCAATAACTACATAAGTTTTTACTATTTTATTTTTTCAATGAAATGAATATATTGCAAATGTTCATGGTAAATTTACCATTATATACAATGTATTTTTAATAGCTGTATTGTGTGAAAGGTCATCAAATTCTTTAAAACATTCTTACATAATATTTAGTTGTTTTTTTTTTTTTAATAAAAACAAACATGAAAAACCATTTATGAAACAAACTTAGAAAGATAACTTTCTATAGAAGATGACAAGTTTTGTGGAAAACACTGTGAAACAGGCTCATTTTTCAGAGGATGAAATCAATTAAGTTTTAGTAGAAAGATAATTTAAAAGAACAAGAATATTAATGAAATAATACTATAGTACTAACAATAATACTATCAGAAAGGTTTAAAATAAAATAAAATAACATTTGTTGTAAGGAAAAGCAAACAAAAGCTCTTTGCTATGGAAACATCCAAATACCAGTATTGATATTATTACATTAATAAATGTAAATAGTACTCTGCTTATGATTGGTATTTACATCAAAACACAATTATAGAGCCTATCCCGTAATACACATGTGACGAATATGTCTGTTATCATACCATAACAATATCATAGTTTATAATCAATAAATTAAAACATATTGAATCCAACTATATATTTTACTCGGGCATTTCTACTACATAGTATATTAAATGTCGTCTACACCGGCAATTTACATTCTTTATGCCATGTCTATTGTGGTGACACCACAGCACTCAAAGGTTTAAGAGATGTTCAGAAATATTTTAATCCTTTATACAGTGTAAAAAATTCTCTTATCATATCTACGTAATCCTCAGTAAAATAAATATTATTTTTAAATATATAAATAGTAAATTACATTTGTTAAACATTAATTTGTAAAAACATTATGTTGAAAATATATTCCGACTGGTAAATTTTTATTGGCAGCACGTATTTATTCACAGTAGTTTAAATAAACCAAACATTCAGTTTTTTACTTATAATTACACACGGTTACAAATATATTATAGTTGGCATAATAGTAGTAGTTTTATACTAGTTACAAGGACGAAATACATTTGACATGAACTATTATAAATTTTAAATAAGTATTTTACTGATTAATTATAATTAAACAAATTTAGACTTATTATGTAAGGCACAATAGTGATGTGTCACTGGGAGATTTCATTTCCACTTAGTCCATAGTTAGCCTTTATTAATAGTCATCAAGTGCTATATAATCAGCAGAAAGAGTATTTGTTTTCTTGCAAAGTTCTTGGTAGATAAATATGTACCTGATGTTATGTGTTGTTTATACATTGATATCAAGAAATATTGACAGTAATACCAAAATATAGGTCAATGTGTCATTAATTATAAGAACTGGTATTCACCTAAGGTTTATACAAATGCTGTTTGTTTAGGTAAAAGTTTTAAAGAAGCCTCGTTTTGACTTGAGCAAATTGCTTGAGCTCCATGGAGATGGAAAAGGAAGTAGCGAAGAACCTGGTGCCAAGGTTGAAAGACCAGAGGGCTATGAGCCCCCTGTGCAAGAAGCTGTTTAAACAAAACAAAACCCAATAAAAACTTGTTGAAGTATTCAGTTGTTTTCAATTCCTGTTGTAACTTTAATATTAAACATGACTTTACATTAACCCTGATTTTCAAATGGAAAAACTAATAAGTCTTTTTTATACATAAAAGTATTTTTATTTATTTCTACTTATAAAAGTATTTTTATTTTGAATATCACACAAGCACTTCAAGAGACCAGACTAAGCAAACCAATAGAAATAGATCATGGTTTTTGTATTTATAAAATTAATAGATACATTAGTTGTTTCCTGGAAAATATGTTAGTAAACAAGAAAACATTTAAAGTACACACTTCCTAACCTAACCTAACCTCAAAGTATGAAGTACCTATTAACAAGTGGTAATAGATGATTTGTCAGAATATTTTTATTTTTCTTGTAAAATAACTAGGTAATGAATGAATTATATTTGATTTTTTATTTTTCTAGAGAATTACTAGGTAGTGAGTGAATTATATTCGTTCTTTATTTCAAGTTGTTTGTGGCAATGGATGATTTGTAAGAATGTTTATTTTTTCTAGGTTTTCATATGTGGCCATTATTTATCGTTATATTGCATTAGTGCATATTTTGTATTATGGTAGTTTTGTATTCTGATAAGGGTCATGATCGTAGAAAATGGACAAAATCTCGGTCCATCATGAGGGTAACTGCAATAACTGCCTAAAATAGCAATGCCATATATTAACCCTTGGTACGCTAAATAATCAGTAGAAAAATCTACTGTTTACGCTTAATTAAATTTTTTTTTAATTTTTTCTAAAGTTTATTTTTTTATTGAACATATTGGTTAATACTATATAAAAACACATGTTATGTTAAAAAATTATTTTTATTATTTACATAAATATATAATAAAAGTTTTTTAAGTAATTTCAATTTTTTTATTTAATTTTTTAAGACTTGATGCATATTAGTTAAAAACATAATAATTTGCATTTGGTACACTGTTAAAAATTAAATTAGAAGGCCCAAAACAGTTAGTAAATTGCAGTTAGAATTGAGCTTGACTGTGGTTAGACTTCAAAACAGTCATCCGATGGACAGCAGGCTTGGCATTGCATGTCTTGGAAAGATAAATGGTTTCTTTCCTCAGTCCTCTATTCAAACACACGACGCACCTAGCTGTTCCTTTTTTTCATAAAGTGAGTCTTTCTTCCCAGTCTATCACATAAGACCAATAGATGGAGCACTCCTATTCCTACAACATTACTGGTGTTGAAGCCAGTGGCGGCCATCTTGAGAGCATCTAGAAACGCCGTCCAGAGAAGCTTAAAAATTGCAGTGCGCGTGCATAAATAAATCGCCACCTAGCCCACTTAGGATTAAAGCCAAAATGTTCAAATTTGGTGTACGTATTTCTCATAAAACACAGATTCCAATGGCGCAACTCAAATTAACCAGTTTTGATCTCTATATAATTTTAATGAGCAAAAAACTTGAAAAGTTTTATACACATTTGAAAATCGTAACATGAAAAAGTCGGTCTGTTGAGGAATTTTTTTTTTTTTTTAGGACAGGCAAGTTTTGTAAGCGGGAAGTTTGAGATAAAGAGTTTGAATAATTTTTTTCATTCGAAACTTTTTACTAAGGCCCAGTTGTTTTCCTGATATTATCGGCAGAACATAGGCGAAAACCCTGACCGCATCACCCGAACTAAAACAGATCGCCTACACTCCAGGCCGCTCTCGGCTCTTAAATTAAAACTCAACATATCATTAATTTAAAATTCATTTTAAATGTAATTAATTATTTTTAATATGTTAAACATTTTTTAAAACCCCATTTATAAGGCATTCGCTTATCATTTTATTTAAATAGAAACTGTCATTTAGTGCAATTAAATATTAACTAAACTTGAGAATATAAGGTACAATAAAGTAAACCACTAGACATAGACTTATTATGTTTTATAAATAATGTATTTAATATAATGGAAATTACAATATGAAAATTAGAAACAAATATCCAAAGCTTACAATAAAACGTACCTCTCTACTGTCTTAAAAATTTTTACTGTTTTTATTAAATGACTGCGTATTCTGCTTTTGTGTAATGAGGCACTGACATTTTTTTGATGTAGTCACACTTTTAAGTATTATTTACAAATAGCTTTTTTAACTAATATAAGGTGATTTACCCCAGGATCTTGTTCAAAACAATGCCCTCCTGGGAACAAATTTACACCGATACACTTTCATAACACTGAATTTACCATTCTGTTCTCTAGTTTTTTTTCACAGTTGTCACGTCGCCTTTATTAATACGCAACTTTACCTCTGTTTCACATAACAAACAAAGTTTCACAACACCTTCAGAAGGTTGTAAAAGTCCTCCTCGGTTTTTACAACTTATCAAACTGTTGCGTAACAGCTTGTAGGCACCCGCTACAGGCTATTTTATTTCTTAACGTTCTTACTATAAAAACCAGAAAGGTACTCCACAATATGCGTCATTACATTTGAAGTGTTTCCTACAATATCATATAAATAGTCGAGATCTTCATCTACCTTCTCATGTTCTAAAACCTGCCAGACAGCAGCGAACACAGTCTGAGCGCTCGCCACTAGGGTGAATCATCCCAAGGTCGCCGCCATTGTTGTAGCATCGCGCGCCAGAGTCGACTTCAACGGGCAACCCCACTGCTCCATCTATTTGGTCTTATGTGATCGCTGGTCTTTCCACTGTTTAGGTTACTAAACAAACAATGCACGTTCAGCTGTTGTTTTTCAAGAGCGAGTTTTACCCGCTCCGAACGTAGAGAGACGGCAGGCCGAGTGCGCGCGCAGGCGTCACGGCCAACAAAAAACAGATGTGACTGACGACAGCTGTTTTTGATGTGTCACGCTCCACCAATATCACAATGAAAGACAAAAGAAGCACTCATGGCACATTCTGACGGCAATTTTCGTGGAACTTAAATGTTTATAATACGTTGTTAAAAGATACTGCGAATTATAACCGCTTAGCGCGCTACGGGGAAATTACGATCGGCGATATATACCGCTTAACGCTTACGAAGAGTTAAGGATTGGAAGGGGAGGGAAGATTCAAATCTACTGTACTGTACTGTTGTATTAGTTCTTTTTTTTTTTTTTTTTTAAATAAATCATTTTTAAAGTAGCATATTCGATTCTCAGACAGTTTTAGCATTGAGGTGTTAATTTCTGGGAGTAAACTTTATAGACATCTTTTCAAGCCTAAATAACACAATTCCTATCCTACATATACAAAGTACTCGTAACAATTTTACAAAGTATTGTCTACTTTGTATCTGTCCATTATGCATTATCTACATTTATTTTTGTATTAAGTAGTAAAAGTTAATGTTGTTTTTGGATAGGTTAGTCTAGTTGCAGTCATTTTTATTTTAGCTAGTGTTATAGTTTTTCCTTTATTCAATATCAAGTAATATAAATTATTGATTTGATAATCATATCTTGTATAAATATTGGCTCTGCTAATGGGCAATAAAGGCGGACACTTTTTGATAAATAAGTTTAAGAAGACATATCTTTTCTGATCATTTGATCCTTAATTAAGTTTTGTGAGTTTATGGTTAACAATGTTTCTAATATTTCTTAAATAATTTAATTATTTTAATTGATTTCTTTGGACTACCAAGTGCATCTTCTATAGACATACAATTAATTTAGGTGTTTAATAGTTCACATTTAGTCTGAACTATTTTTTTTTTTCTGGCAATGAAAGAACTACTCTTTACAAAGTTATGATTTGTGTCTGGTTGTAATAAAGACTAATTTCCGTGATTAACAAAATGTTAGCTTGTTGAATCAGAATGTAGCCAAGTCAACCCGAAGTCTACCTGACCTCAATGCTTCTCAGCAATAGTAGTAATCAGTGCATATTGATGGCATGTATTGGATAGTAGTCTCTGAAAGGAATAAGAGAAAGTACTTATAATTCCAACACTGGCAGTTATATGGAGCATTGGATTAATTCTTCTAGTGAATCGTAAAACAAGAGCCCACTTATAACAACTGTGTTGTGCATCAGAATGGACGATACATCCTTTGTCACAACCAATAAGCAGCGAAAACAACATATGTCAAAATTTTATGAAAATGGTGCAAGTGATTAAATGTTCTCACTAGAGGATGAATACCTTAACAATTTAACCCAAAATAATGTAAGGATCAGCCCCATGCATAAAGGTGCCTACAGAGAATAGTTTAAAACCAATCGGAAAGAAGCTTCTACACAATGGAACTGAAAGGAGTCAAGGCCTTTTGGTACAGTTAACTGATTCTTATAACAAAGTCTGCAATTAATGCTTATGTGCATTAGGTAAGGAATGTTCAAAGTTTCAGACATCCTAGTTCTAAAAGTAAAAACTCGCAGGTAGTCTTTTCATTGATTTAGAATGAACTAAAAGTAAGAAGAATATATATTGAGTTTTTGATAAATGGGAAGAATTAAGTCTTCAAATACAAAAAAATGATCAGTGCTAACCATATTGTCATTCAAGAAACTGTTTAGGTGTGTCAAAAGTGCTTTCCAATTATAAAAGACTGCAAATAAAAGAAAGTCAATACTTTGAAACAATATATTATTTTGACGTTAATGTGAAATTTCAACACAATTATATACATGCAAGTAGCTTTTTGCTTGGCTGGAACTCAAAAATTCAATCAATATAATTATACTATTATATACAAATTTAATGGTTTCTGTCTTTGTGTGTGTGTGTGTGTGTGTGTTATTACACTCAATCACATAGATACTACTGGACCGGTATTACTTAAATTTAAAAAGGACAATCTTCTTAGTTAATATAAAAGTCTATTTTAATTTTTTTTTATCCTTACTGGGCTGACACAGCAAACCAATGTTTTTGTACCTCCATGCAGGCTGAGTAAAGTCTTGGCAGCTACAATTATTTTAAAACAAACTAGGGTAAACTGTATAGTACTAGTACAGTAATTTACATTTCTTTAGTATATTGTCTATAACAAGATTTAGATTGGCAACACTGATGCGTACATTAGCAACTCTATAGTTCCCACCAAGTTTTCTCGTGATTGTTGCAGACAAATTAAACATTGTCTCTGGGGAAAATATTTTTAATAAAGATAAGCAATTCCTACTCTTCTAGTATATTTATTTGGTTTTTTTCATGGAATATGTTATTTTCCCTTAGATAAGATAAAAACGTGCAAGTAAGACAAAGATAATCTTTAATGTAGGTGGAGTAGAGACTACTACTACTTCTTGCAGCAACCGTAAGTAACTTACGGTTAACATTTCCTTGAAAGAAAATAAGGACCAATCAGTGCAGTACTTGAAATACCTCCTCATAACGTAACAACAGACACATTGAGTTCTGCTTGGATTATGTTATGAGGATTTACGTCCAACCAGTACACGCTGTTATGCCAATTAACGCGTTAATTCAGTTTGAAACATAAATCAGCACACCACAAAACTGATCGCAAGAAATTTGAATCAGCTTCTGAGCGGATAGTTTATTACCTCACATCATTCCAATCGATTAGTGGAATCATCCTAGTAAGCGCTTGGGGTAAAGATGGACGATTGCAAGGCTTAATCTGCCACCAATACTGTCGTCACTGACCCCGTTACACCTCTCTACATTGATAACATTAAGGGATGACATCGAGTGCTATGCATCATGGCCCATCGTGACTTCCAGGCCCGCTCCGTAAACAGTGAATACCAGGTTAAAACTATAACAATCGAAAACCTCAGACGCATCCAAATATACTTATCCAACAACAATGTCCCATTCAACTAGAAGTCCTCCACACAAAAGCCGACTAAAATACTTTTATCTGACCCCCGGTTTGAGATGTTGAAGTACAGGACGCTCTCACTGGCTTACAGTATGCGGTAGGTGATATATTCAAGCTAAGAAATAGACGAGGCTTTGGGTAGTCACCCTTCTACGTGATACTGAACGTGGTGACTTAGGAGTAACTAGAAAACCTAGTGAAATATACTCAATAACTGTACTGTTTTTTTTGCCAGTGTTTAAGTTAAGGCTTACAAGCCTTCTGGCCTTAATCAAACAAATGGCAGTTTTTTGGCCATGGTTCAGGAAATTGGACGACAAGTTACATGTGTTTGTTATAGTGACCCACATGAAGCTATTCAATGCCCAAAACTTCAGGGAGAATCCTGTCAATGTTGCAATTGTGGTAGTCAACACAACGCAAACTATCTGGGCTGTCCCATCTATTTGGCGGACAAAAATTGCACGACTCCCCCCATTTACTGACTGCCCCGTACGTACTCTGCAAGGTCACAAATTTCGAGTTTTCACACCAATGACCGAATATTATTCCGGCTCTATCCAGAAAGACGTGAAGTACCGTGATCCCAGAATAAGGGAAGAAAACTCATATGAACTGAACTACCGTCTGGGCCACCTTAACGCTCATCTATCTACAGATGCGTTCCTCCATGACCAACAGTGGGACAAAAGGAGAACTTCGTATATGTGAATAAAAAACGCCACAGGCTACCACGGAACCCGGCCTATAGGTCTGTGGAGCCTTGCATGTGGGCTAAAGTTGTACGAGATTTACATGTCGATAGCCCTAAAATTCGTTTCTTCAAGCAAACCAATTTAGCGAAAAAACTTCACAGTTCGTTCGGAATGAAGTCCACTGTAATACCAAGGTCACGATGGAGATGTCAACTCAAACAATTGAATGAGATGTTTTTAAAGATTACAACGCTCCCAGTCAAATTCAATCTGAACCATCCCTCTGGAAAATAGAGTGGAAATAGAGAAAACAGCTTATCGCAGTCCACTTGTTTGGAGTTTTCGCGATGAGTAACTACCTTGCTCTGCGTTATTACATAGTTGGTGACTGAAGCTACCTGTATGGTGCAGTGATTGGCCGCTCTAATCATGCAGAAGCACCATGAAAAAGGCATCAGCGCCTGGTTTCATGGAATTCCAACGGCCTATCTAAGAGACGGCTCAAGCTTCTCAAATTTCTTTGCGAATATTATGATATCGACTTATTATGATATGCAGGCCCGTTTTACACCCTGCCAGCACCCTAGGCTCAACGAAGAGTTGCGCCCCTTTTTATACCCCTGCCAGCTGACTACGCCCCCCCAGCCATATACCTACCATAACGCCTGTACCCCGTGTAAATTTAGATTTAGTCTGAAATGCCAGTTTTGGTTCGGTAGGGACTTTAGACTTAATGTCCCTTAACTTTCCTTTACAAATTATCCTGATTCTTTTCGAGAGCCTTCCCATTATCCACCACTTATGGACCCGTCGTGTCCTGGTCTGGCAACCGGTAGCCGTGAGGTTTCTACTGGCCTCTGGTGGGAATGTGTGTAACATACCTGTTACACCCATTATCCCTTCTTTACATTTAAAGTATTTACATTATTTATAATATTCGTTTAATCACATTTTATTTGGATTATTTTTGGTTTGTTGGCTTACCACTAGACTGACTAGAGATTCATGCAATAGCTTTTTTCTGGTTTTCCGTATTGCAAAGTCGTCAATAATGTTTATTAGTCTAATTTTAAAGTAATGTCGTTTTGGATGCACAGCAACAATAAGCCATTAATCCTTTCATCAACCATTGATGATCTTATATCTGACTTCACTCTTTGCAAAGCTGAAACGCTACGTTCAGCTGTGCAGTTGGTCACAGGTAACGTTAGAAATATCCTAAGAGCGACCTCCAAATTGGGGAATATTTTCTCCAATCCGTTTGATTTTATGTAGGTACATATCTTGGATCTTAGAAAGGTTCTCCAAGACAATGCGTTGTTTGAAATGGTTACATTCCTGGGCAAAGCCTTGTCGATCAATATCGTTCTTGTATACTTTTCCTAACAGTTTAGCTTCACAAGCCACCTCTTTGGAATTTTTCTCTTCTAGATTTTGTAAGTTATTAAATCTTGTGTCGAGATTTTATTGACCTCCCTTCTTTTTTTGAGCTGCGAAGCTATGTTATCAACAATGACAATAAACACCCCAGTTGCGAAATCTTACTCGCGGAGATGTTTCTTCCATGCTTCTGTCCTTTTCATCGGGCAATAGCTTTCTTTTTCTTACTTTGTCATATACAGCTTCTTCTTTTTCTGCAAGTTTCAATGCTTTGGACTCGACATCATCAAATAAATCTCTATTTTCCCTCATAAACGAGGATAGTGTTTCAAGTTCCTTTGTAGAACCAAAATCTTGATTTTGAAAGAGTCAAACTTGTTACTTTTTTATCAACTGTCTCGAGAATTTCGTTCCCAGATCACAGTTAATAATGTGGTTTAGAAAATTCCCAAGTGTTTTTTAGAAACTCAGTGGCTGTGCATTGTGTTTATAGTGTCTGAGTAACGGCTTTATTTAGCTCTTCAAGAGCATCTATTAATTCATGTCGACTTATTGTTAAAGCTCGAAGAGCGTCTACCCTAGCAGACCATCTTGTTTTGCTCAGAGGTTTTACCATTAGCTTTCTCTAATCTTTCTT